>NW_016812934.1:4131543-4159656 GCF_001698545.2 Rhinopithecus bieti | reverse complement strand
TATATATATATATATATATACCTAAGTTTACATACATTTAAAATACACCCTTTGAAAACTTACTACATTCAAAATTTGAGGTTTGTGGTTACAACTTCTGTAGTTTCGAATAGTAATATAATTTATTGTTTTGCCTTTTATATAAATTCTAGATACTAGAAACAAAACCATAGTTGAATTTTATTATTTGCTGTAGATATGTGTTTTATAAAGTCACTGGCAACACTGAATTAGCAAATATGGAATCATTGCTTCTAGGGGAAGTAGGTTAGATTTCATCAATCCAACAATATATAACCTTGTTTTATGTGTCTTTCTGTTTAAGGAAAGCTTATTTAATATATATTGTTGATTCATTAGTGCATGCCTGAGCAAAGCTTATCTAACACACACATTTTCTCCGTAAGGCCCGTCGTTGTAACCTTCTTGCACTTAAAAACAATAGACAATACTTCAGCACTATATTTCAGGGCCATTTTATACTGTAAAACCCCACCACAAACACAAAATACAAAAGGAAGTGGCACAAAATAGACAGTGAAGAGGCCGGTTGTACACAGCATGAGAACTGAAGCAAGAGGACAGAGCTTTGCCTTGCTCTGCTTCAGCTGGGAAGAGGCACAAAGCTTTAGTCCAGTTTTTCACCACTGCACAAATCTGCAAAAACACCGTGAGTATTGTTACAAATAAATTTTATAAATAAATTTTACAAATAAAGTACAAATAAATTTTAAAGAGTAGCCAAATTTGAAATCTACCAATGAAGACTGAATATATCCTCTAAGAAGTTCACAGGATTCTGAGGTTGAACAAAATTAGCGACTTAATGGTTCTTCCTGTGTGAGGCTGCTCTTTGGTAGGGAGCATCGAATACGCCGGAAGCAAAGCTATAAATTCACTATTCACCATTTAAGATTTAGTGTCTGTTTTTCCCCTGTAACTCTTTCATTTAAAGAGCTATCCTGCAAATGTTTTTGTTTACAAATTCTTTTGTGGAACAGGTTAGATGACTATTTTTTTTATATATAATTTAGGACATCTGGGAGTAAGTTTGTGTAAACAAATTCCTTTTGCTTCCTCTCCTTCTACCCCAATTCTCCAGAGCTATCATCATTTATCATCTGTAGCTCAAAAGGATAGAGGGTCTCAGTGGAATAGTGCTGACCTGAGGAGCATTTGCTTTCCCAGTCAAGCCATTGCCATGGCCTTGTAAAGATAAATCTGGCTCACTCTGGCTTTCATCCTGGTAAACCACTGTCATTACAAAGGAAAAGTTCATTTTTATCCTGTAGGTTATGTTTCTTTTAATTTCCTACCATCTCTACTGAGAAGACTTCTCAGTATGTGAGGTGGGTTTGGTACGTGTGCAAAGACAACAGCCAGGTTTCAGTCATCTGTGCAGAGTTCTGGCCACTTCATCCATTTCCTCTCCAATACTTCATCAGTGAAGGAAGAGGACAAACTGGCCTCAAAGGTGGAACTGAATCTTTCTGCATCTTATGACAGGTTCTATTCATTAAAAAGCCCGCTAGAGTCATCATTGCTTATACCTGTTTCTGAGATTGCTGCTTTAGCATTTTATGAGTTGATCTCCGGTGTTCTAGAAATAATATTCCACAGCATATTTGTTCACTAGATTCTAGTAGATATTTTAATGTAATAAAAAAAAAAAAAAAAAAAAGCGCTAGGAGTAGGGACCCGGGATTTAAGTTCTGCTGCCGCAAGCTGTGTTAAGGCTGGGTAGACCACTTAATCTCCTGGGCTTTATTTTCCATATCTGTTAAATACAGACAGTAATAGCTACTTCAAAGGGCAAACATAAGAATCTAATGAGATAATAAATGCAAAAGTGTTTTATAAACAGTCCAGGGCTTTAGGAATAGGATTTTTTATATGACATAAGTCAATGTAAATACAGTAATTACACAGTAACATCATTATTTCTAAAATAATCTTTTAAGATACAGTAAAACCACAGCTTTTTCTGAGCCAGAACTCTTAATTTTGTTATTTTTGTTGTTTCAGAAAAGAAATGTTTAAGGAAATTTATATACAGATAAGTGCCAGGAAACAATAATAGAACCCTTGAGTCTGATATCCATAGAAAGTTCCATGTCTATACTAGAGGAATAAATCGTCCATACAAACCTTCTATTCCCCAGGGCAACCAAATTTCATAAATTGGTTTCCAGGTCCTCAAAGCAGAAATACTTGACATGACACTGTTTTTGTGATTTGCAGACTGACTTTGTTGAACTCATAGCCACACCCTCAGAAGCATGAGTGCAAATTTATGCTTAATTCAATTATATAACATGTAAACAATCAAAAGAGTGGAGAAAAGCTGCCTTGGCTCAGTTTCAGATTTGCTCACATAATTAATATTGATCAAAGTCACCAGATAATTGTCAGTCTTGCCCAGGTTTTTAAGGAAATTTTCTATTTTCATTGAGAAAGCTGCTTCAGATCTAGGTTTTAGAACATTTGTTTTGGATGTCTTTCTCTTGATCTAAATTGCTTTATCTCCTGTCTGCAAAGTCCCAGTAACATTCTGACATTTAAGACTTTTCATCAGGCCACACCTTTCAGGTGAAATCTCACAACAGCAGAGTCAAATGAAGACTTTCACTCCCCACAAACTCCTTTTAGCCATTGTTTTCCCTCACGGCATTCACTTCAAGTCCATCACACATAAACCAACTAAAATTTGATCAATATATGCTTGTTTAGGACCCTTTTTATGACTAATGTTTAAGCCAATTTAGCTTGTAAGCTTAGAGTGGACTTCATCTATATGGTGTTTGATATATTGTGGTTTGTTCAATAAACACTTAACAGCAACCAAAGACTTGGACCAATTGACGTGTCAGCTTTATGGATTTAGTGGATGACTGGCACTTTAAAAATCCTTTAAAGGTTGAATAAAATAAAGTATGAATCACTAGAATTAACTGTCTCTGAATATTCTAGGACTACAAATGTTACTCTAATCAACAAATAATGAAAGAATCAAGCTGTTGTTCCACATAACGACAGACTTCACGAAACCGTACTTCAGCTGTTGAGGGAGCTCTCTTGGTATGAAATAGCTCATTTTTAATTCTCAGTTGGAATGAACTTAGTGTCACTTTTGTGTTATTTTTCCTAGAGACACACCTTAAAATCCTATCTATTTGAACCTTTTTGAGCTTCCTTTCCCAATGGGTAGGCACATCTCATCCCTATATATGTCTCAATGTTAGATGCCATAAGTATTTGATGAGTAACTCTGCATAGTCCATTGATCATCTATAAGGAAACTAATCCCTTCAGGGGAGAAAACAGGTCTCCTCCACAGGGACAAAATTTTATGCATACAGGAACTGCAGTCGGTTTTATGAACCCTTAATATTTAGGGAACAGATTTGGTTGATTCTAAAAATCACCTCTGTCCCTTTTTAACTTGGTGGTATGCTTCAATTATACTTTGTAAAATAGAAGGGACTGTGGAATGCCCCTTGACAACAGCAATGTGCAGTAGCATATATACCCCACATTTCACTGAAACAAACCTGTTTCCAATTTATTTTAAAGGCCCTTAGGCCTTTATAAATGTTCTGGCCGGCCACCTGATGAATATGACAAGCACTTGGCTAAGAAGACTTGAGTGAGGTAACTGTGATATTTGTGGCTTTCATTCTTTTCTTTGGCAAATCATAGGGTTCAACAACACGGGGAAAAAAACGGTATTAATGCCCTGACTATCAAAACGTGAGTTACTCTTTTCTCCCCCTTTAATGAATCAAACTTACTATTTTCTTTTTATAATGCAGAGAATGCATCAACAAGGAGTTTGAAAAGCTGATTTTGTGAGGGCATGATATGTGTCTTCCAAGAAAATTAGCAGCATTTTGAAAACTCGAACACCTTATTTATAAAATCCAAGATTTGTAGCTTAAGTTTAACCTTTGAGTTGTTAAAAGTAGTTAATGGTATCATTTTATTAGTTAAAATAACATATCAAATAACTATACCTGGCATGGACTATGTGCAAAGGGCTACACTGAGGGCCTCAGAAAGTCCAAAGACACTTAAGAGATACCCTCAATGAGCTGATGGTATAGTCAGGGAAATGTATACAAAGTGACTAGTCAAGAAAAATCAAAACCGCATACTAGGATAATGAAAGTATTTGTTTTGTAAAGTGAAGCCACAGACTCAAAATGTAAAATAAGACTCTATCTTTTACTAAAAATTGCATGCCAGGAGGAAGAGAAGACCAAAGTAGGCAAATAGCTTCATGTCTCTTTGCTCTTTAAAATGTCAAAATTAAAGGTTTTATCATATTTACAGATAACCACCTAACACCCTTTTTAGAGAAACCTTTTGGGGTTAGTGGTAAGAGTGTGAGTGGGTAGATTTAGGGACATTTAGAAGAGGAAATGGAAAGAAAAGTAGCTTTTGATATTCGGAGTGATTAATATTTGGAGACACCGAATGGTACATTTTAGAGGGGCTGCAGAATTTATTTTGCTCTAAAGGCTTTTCAGGCTTTCATTAGAAAAGCAAAATCATTACTATAACACATTTAATTTACAACTGAAGACGTTCTTACTGTCATTTATCAGATGGGGGAAAAATGTCATAGATTTATATCAATAATCTATGGAGACTGAAATGTGATCCTTGATCTCAAGGACACCTTCTGTTTATTCCTTAGACACCTAAAACTCCGATAACCAGAAACTAAACTCTTGAACTTTCCCCCATTTCTCTTGCATATCCTGTAGCTGGAAGGACACCACTAAAATTCCAGCCTTTTTCCTAGTCACACCTATGCAGTCATTATCATCTTTAGCTCTGTATTTGAAATGTCTCCCACATATTCCACCTTCCTCTCTGTCCTGTACACCGTCACTAGGTTGTCCTGCTTTTGTGACCCTCCTCCACACTGCCAACAGAGTTCTGTTTCTAAAATGCAAACACGTACAAGTCACTACTCTACTTAAAACTATCTAATAGCCATACCTAGCCAAAGGATAAAGTCTCATGCATTTAGCATGGTAGTAAAAGGTCACTTGCCATCTGGCTCCTCTTTACTTTTCAGCCCCTTCTTCCTTCATTGTCTCCTTCCACCTTGGTTCTAGCCTCATTGAACTGTTTGCAGTTCCCCAAACCTGCTGATACATACGTCTGCCTTTTTATGTGGTGTTACTTCTCCCCATCCTTCAGAACACAGCTCAGCTGTCACCTCCTCTTGACCATTGCTTTGCCCAGGGGGAGTCAGCTGTTTCTTCTTCTGTCCTTTATCATGAAACTTAGAACTTGTTATTGGAATTTATCATGCTCTCTGGACTGTGTGCTCTTCAAGAGCAGAGGCCGTAAAGACCATTCGTCATTGACTGTCCATCATCTAGCAGTGCTCCATAAATTTTGAGTGAGCGAATGAATAAGTATCTTGCTATTTTTCTTACATTGAATGTGAGTTGCTCAGTTGTGGACAATATCTTATTTATCTTTGTGCTCAGAAAAACATCTGAGAGAGAGTAACACTTGCTAAATGTTTGTTGAATTAATAAGATAAAAATTACCTGATATCCTGAAAATAGACTGATGGGCTAAATTTATAGCATAATACCTAACTACAATATTGCCCCCAGAAGCAGTGAGATTTTTTATTATTTTAGTATATTTTATTTTCTAATATAAATTGTGTAATGTATTTGCAAAGGATGTTAATGTGTTTATAGGCTAAGATTTCTAATATCTTTACTTTAAAAATAATAGTGGTAGTTTCATTTTAGAAGATAAATATAGCACTCTTTCTCTTAGCTTATAATGACAAAACAAAATTTTTTGCAATTAGTATATTTTTCTAAGCTAAAATTATGTATTGAGGGCTTAAGGCACTGTGGTAAGCACTTCCTATGTCATTTAATGCTTACAATAACCCTACGTGGTTTAAGTTCTCTTATTAGTCTCATTTGGCAGATAGAGAAACTGAAGATGAAGAACATCACCCTGCTCAAGGTCATACAACAAACACAAAGTAAGATTGGAATTTGAAACATTTGGGATTTGAATCATTTAAAAAAACAGAATGTTAGTTATTACCCTCCTATGTCCCTTTCTGCTATAAGATACTTAAGTAAAAGTCCTAGAGAAGACATTTCTCTTAATTAATAAAATATTAGTGGTATAAATCCATGTAATTATATGCTACAATTACGGCCATGAGACAAAACAGGTTTGCCTAAAGTAGCACTGAAAAGACCATTGTCCTCAAACGATGTGTATCGAGTACATCCAGCCATGCTGCATATCCAGCCATACACATATATTTATTGTGTCCTAGGCACCAACCGCTCTGTTATGCACTTTATATTTGTAATCTCGTTAAATACTGAAAAGCTCTGAAAACCCAGTGCTATAACCACTATTTTGTAGATGAGAAAACATATTCAGAAAGGTTACCTAAGTGCCCTTTATTAATGTTTTGTTTTTTTTAAATCTCTAGTTACTGAGCAGAAAAACACAAATATAGAGAAGTGTGCAAATCTATAAAGGTTTTGTATAATTGATTATCACAAAGCAAACCCTAAGTTGCTATAAGATAAGAAATAGAATCTTGGCAGTTCCCAGAAGTTCCCTTACATGCCTTCCCAAGCACAATACTATGTCTCAGACATAACCCACTCTCTGCAGTTCTAAGACTACAGCTTAGTTTTGTCTGTTTACAAAATCTACACAAATTAAAAGTTTGAATGGATATTTTGAGTCTTACTTTTTTCAATATTGTTTATAAGGTTAATCCATTTTATTATGTATACTCCTGATTCATTCCTTTTCATTGTTATATATAAATCATTTCTTTTCATTGCTATATAGATAAATGTAAATAGATATACACATACTTATGTGTGTATATATGTACATACATAAATTTCAGTTTTACTGTTCATAAGCACTTGGATTGGCTTCATTTTGGGTTTGTTCTTAATAATTTTGCTATGATTCATTTTAAACATGTTTCTTTGTGGCCCACATGCATGCCTTTCTCTGGCTGTATACTCAGGAGCAGAATTGCTGGATACTAGGATACATGCATATCTAACTTTAAAAGACAATGATAAACAATTTTTCAGAGTGGTTATAATAATATATACTCTGTACGACAGTAAAAAGAGATTCAATTGCATGATATTCTCATGAACTCAATATTTTCAATAGTTATTTGGTCTTTTTATTTTTAGCTATTCCAATGTGTATAGTGGCATATCACTGTGTCTTCAGTTTGTACTGCATCGACAGCTAATGAGGATGAACACATTTGTATATTTTGTTAGCCATTTTGATATCCTTTTAAAGAACGTTTAAACCTCTTGCCAATTTTTCTATTGTGTTTTATGGGTTTTATGTGATTATTATTGATTTCTGGAACTTTATATTTTCTGTATAGGGGTCTTACACATTTCTTATTTGAATTATTTAGAGCTAGTGGCTAATTTTGATGATATTTTAAACAGTTTATTTTTCTTAAATTTTGTATTCCAAATGATTTTGCTAGTATACAAAATACAACTGATTTAAAACTGTTCTTGTACTTAGCAACTAAGCTGACCTATTATTCCCATAATTTATCTATAGATTCTTTGGATTTTTGATATATGCAATTATAGTATCTATTAATAATGATAAGTTTCTTTCTTTATGAAACTCATATTGTTTATTTATTTTCTTGGCACATTTAACTAGCTAGTATTTCCTTTACAATATTGCTTGTCCCATTTACACTAATGTAATCCCAACTATATTTTGATTTAAGTTGATCATCTGTTTTTTATGTCCTGCCTTTTCTACGTATTTTTTCTTTTCTGCCCTGTTTTCTTTTGGAATTATTTGCTATTTTTAAATGTTTCAATTATACTTTAACTCTATTATCTTTTCCTATTCCTTTTCTGTTTCTTCTAGAGATTCCCACATGTACTTCTAAATTTCTTCAAATCATTGTGTAAGTTACTAATTTTACCTTTGGCATAAGGACCCTAGAACACTTGAACACCATTGACTTCTTGTGTATCTAAATTCTTTGTATATTGAAATATTCAGAAGATGTTATTAATATTGTTTATTACATTTAGCATTAATTTAGATTTCCCCACGTTTGGTTTATGTTGTTGATGGTGGTGTTTTTGTTTCATTCCTCTTGAATCTACAACTTTCCATCTGGGATCTCTTTCCTTCTGCCTAAAAAATACCTTTCGGTGTTTCTTTTAGTTCGAGTCGGCTAGTGATGCATTTTCTCAGTTAATTTCATTTTAAAGTTTTTTTTTATTTAACTTTCTTTTTTTTTTTTTTTTTTTTTTAGATGGAATCTCACTCTCTCACACTGACTGGATAGGAGTGCAGGAGCACTATCTCAGCTCACTACAGCCTCTTCAAGTGATTCTCCTGCCTCAGCCTCCAGAGCAGCTGGGATTGCAGGCACCCACCACCAAGCCCAGCTAATTTTTTAGTTTTAGTACAGACGGGGTTTCACCATATTGGTCAGGCTGGTCTTGATCTCCTGACCTCAAGCAATCCACCCACCTCTGCCTCCCAAAGTGCTGGGATTATAGGCATGAGCCACTGCCCCCAGCCTAACTTTCATTCTTGAAGGATATTGTCCCTGAGTATTAAATTCTAAGTTGACAGTTATTTGCTTTCTTGTATTTAAAGATGTTACTGTCTTTTCTTCTGGTTTCTATTTTTTCTTTGCAGAAGATAGTTGTCAGTCTAATTGTTTTCTTTTATATTTTCTTCATGTCCTTTCTGTTTTAAGATATTCTTTTTTTCCCTGTTGGATTTTAGCGGTTTATTTAGATACAATATTTTTAAAAATCTTTCTTGGGGTTCACGATACTTGAATATGTGTCTCGATGGCTTTTTTCAGTTGTGGAAAATTGTCAGCAATTATCATTTTATCATTAGTCACTTATACCCCATTTTCTTGCATCATTATTTCTAGGGCTCTGGTTTCATCGCTATTAGACCTTCTTAAAGTTTTGTCCTCTATGTTTTTACTCTCTCTTCTTTAATTTACATTCTTTTTACTCACCATTAGTTTGGATCGTTTCTTCTGATCCATCTGTTGGTTTACTTATTTATTCTTCAACTGTGTCTAATTTGCTGTTACCTCTACTGAGTTCTTAATTTCTATATAGTTCATCTTTTTTTCTATAACTCAACATCTCTAGTGAACTTCTTAGTAATATCTGTTTTCCCCTTAAATATATTGAACATAGCTATTCTAAAGTCTTCATTTGTCATTTTGGATGTGTGTTTCTACAGTCTGTTTACCTCCTTATGCTTTCTTGTCCGCTTATGCATCTGATTATTTTGATTGAGTGCTGAACATTATATATGAAAAATTATGGAGATAAGATTAGTCCGGTACTGACATTGTCTTCCTCTAGAGATAACTTATGATGAATTTTGATCGGCAGCTCTGCACACGAGCAATACACTCTTATCTCACTCTATTTTCAAAGATTTAGATGATTTAAATCTGGGCTTCATTCCTTTTGAGATGCTGTGTATTTCTGCCTTATTCTTAATCCTATAGTCTTCACTCCTAGATACCTTTGAAATTTTAAGCCATTTTATTATGGTTAAATAAATGGTTACATAAAACTGGTGTTATACCAGCACTACCAGCAGCCCCTCTATTCTCGTTTTTGTCCTCCAAACTCCACAAGACTATTGGGAGCATTGTTTGCAATCTTCTTGGCTACTTAGCCACCTATTCAGAAACAGGCAGATACTGCTAGGAAAAAGTGGTCCCAAATGCAACATTCATCTTTCTGAATATCTGTCTTTTTCAATCTTGACCCAGTAATCTTTCCATGCCTTATTGCCCTTCCGATGTCTTCAGGTAATTTGTTTGAAAATATTTTTTGTGCTTTGTTAGTGGTCCTCAGCAGGAGGCTGTCAAGCTCACCCTATCCTTCATTACTGAAAGTGCATGTTAAACGCCCACTTTAAACTCTGACAAGCTGACCTTTTAAATAATTGTGGCATTATGTGAACACCCAAATAAATATTTGCCTGTTAAACCATCTTTGGAAGCTAGCCACTTATTCTACCACTTCACCATTTTGCCAAGAATTTCCTGTAGATCACTGTTTTTAGAGCTACTTTGTAAATTAGGGCTCCCTCCACACCCCCGCCAAATTTAGTTACTTTTGAAGTTAAGTCCCTTTACTCCCAAATGCAACTCTTTGATTACAAACCTTAATCACACCACATAGGTTTAAAACTTTTGGCTATTTAGAAAAAAAATAAAATCCATGTTACATACATAGAGCGTGGCAACTCACACTTGAGTGTTTAATAAAAATAAGCCACTTTCTGAAGGCACTCTGTGAGGAAAATTTCAAACAGTATTTGAAAAATGGCCATATTATTGGGGTGTGTATAGAGGCTCCCCAATGGCAGTTTTGGAAAGAATGATAAATATTTGGATATGTCTGTATTCTTGTGCTTTAAAAGAAAATAAAACCCTTAATATTATAGTCACCAATTTTAAAATTTTAAAACTCTCTTTCTTCATTTTTGATCAAACATCATAGAAAGCAATCCACACCCACAGTGTATTTATTTACCAACCTGTTTGTTACTAAAAATATTTTGATTGTCTTTGAAACACAGTGAATGTCTTTTACCCTTTGGCACTGCCAATTTCGCTCCACGTTCAACATAGCGCTTTGGGGGTGGGAGAGTTCTCCATTCATAAGGCCACAGATTGCAGCAGACATATGGCCATGCACAGTGGAGCATCTCTCACATTTGGAGGAATAGGCTCTCTTGCCTATTACCAGTAAGGCCCCTGATGCCCCCCACGGCATTAGCATTCATCCCAGTTTGGATTGCCTCTCTGATCTGCCTCAGATGGGTTGATTAACTTTGATTAAAGGCTGAGTCTGGTTAAGTTCTAAGTTGCATGGAAAACGTTCATATGCCTCTATAGTTTCTTAATCCCTTATTACAGCTTCCTGGAAAGGAGACCACTTTGTTTCTGGATCAACAACAGTTCCATTTGGAACCAACCACAGTTACAGGAGAACACATGTAAGGATACTCCCACTTCACGGCCTGCACTACTGAACTCTCCGCCTGCACCCTGGGTATGTAGTGAGGCCCCAGGCAGATGTTCCCGGGCAAAAGCATTAGTAACAGGGCAGCTGTGCACATAGAAGGCAGTTTAAATCTACACTGATTCCTCCACAGGCCCTTTTGGATTCTAATCTCCCATTTTCCCTATCCCACAGCCCTTTGACAACTTTAGAGCCAATTTTTATAAATTGAATTTAGAGGCCTTGGGAGATTCTCCAATGCAGGTGCTAAAGGATACCAACTCTACTGTGGCTGAGTTATTTTTAGGGCTGTAGTTTAGCTGGGAAGGAAAACAAGGAGTTTTTCCCTTCTTCTTAAGTTTAACTGCCAGAAACCAAAGCCATCCCTTCTCAGAGGGGAAATGCCTTCTTCCTTGCTGGGACTCGATAGCCCAAGGCTATTTGGGGAGAGAAAAGGTTATTTCAAGTACTTGGATACTTCTATACTTGTGTTTCCCAAGAAAATAAAACACTTCCTCAAAAACACAATAGCCTACAAGCAGGCAGATGTTCCTGCATGGTCCTAACTGAAAATGCCTTATCTAAGTGAATTTTCTTTTTGAGCTTGAATTACCTGGTTTCTCTGTCTATCATGAGCAGATTAACTGAACCATTGCCAAATCTGCCCTTGATTTTTTTTTTTCTTCAAGGGCATATTTTTCAGCTTAAGCAAAGTTATAAGCACATCCAACGAACAGGACCCGTGAGACACAATTTTTGTGAACACATTTTGTGATTCCAAAAGCCTGTGATGATCCTGAGAAACTGATGTCAAATATAGCTGCTTTCAGCATTAAAGAAAATGTTCTTATATAGAAGGACGGAAGACAAGGACATGAATACAATTGCCTCTTTGGTATGACAACTCAAAATTATCAATGCATATGTGGTTTATAAAAGATACAAAAGTTTGCAGGAGCATTTTGAGGAAGTCCATGCTGCGTCTGGCAAATAGAACATGGACAGGTCACATGAACTTCCGATTCTCACCATCACTGTATTAAAAGGATGAGGTCAGGCTAAAGAGGTGCCCCTACTCTGGATTATTCCACCCTCCCATTTAGGTGGTATGTTAGATTCACTGCTGACTACTGCTTTGTTTCATAGTAGCCGTTTTCATGATTTTATGAGTGTCATAAGGATTAAGGGGCACACGATTGTCGGGTTGGGTTAACTCCTCCAACAAAATACCCCAAATCTCAGTAGCTTTATAAAATACAAGTTGATTTCTTCCCGTATCACCGTTCAGTGGTAGCCAGGAGGGCACCCTACTTGAAATCCTTCTATTGAAAGCCTTAGAGACCTCAAACACAACCCCTACAGGCAGCAGGCAGAGTGTAGAGGGTTGACCAGTTTTATTGGCCAGGCCTGGAAATGGTGCACACCCCTTTACTCACATTACCGTGACCACAATCCAATCCCCAAGCTGCTCCTAAGGGAGGCTGGGTGCATAGCTCAGCTGTGTGCCCAGGAGGAAAAGGCCAACCATTGGTGAACCCCTTGCCTGACTCTGCTGTAAGCAAAGTACTAAAAATTGTTCTTCTTTATCACACCAAACCCTATGCAAGAACTTTTTTGTATACAGACACTTCAACTCTTTTCAAAAGGAGTCGGGAAGGGTAGCTCTTTCTTTTAAAAGAAACTGTGAGAATAGTGAGACGAAAAGAATGTGGCACAGGGCAGGTACCTAGGCCATGTTTATGGGGTCCATTGTAGAAAAAAGTCACATTGTCTGCATTTAATCCTTGGCATCCTAATGTTATCAGGTGATTTTGCGAGCATAAAAATAAAGCTGTACTTTTTGGAAGTGGAAAGTCTCATTATATCTGAGGTGAGTCAGGAAAGGAAGTGAAGGGAAAGTATCTATTTTTGGGTTCTGAGTACAGCTGAGGAGCCCTAGATGCCTGCCAGAGAGGCACAGCTGCAGCAGTACTGCACGGCTGTCCATCCACCTGCACGCTGAGCCGGGTGCCATGCTGATTTTCTCGCTGTGTGTCTGGTCCTCTTTTCTGAAAGTTGTAAGAAGCAGAACCAAATATGACAGCATTTCCTCAAGTGTTAAGTGCCGTTATATGATTCTGATAAATAAAATATCCCGGGCAAGAACAGCTTTCTCTACATAAAAGGAACTTCATCCAGTTTGCCAGATTTGACTGTCATGTATTTAAATGCATGTTATGAGCAGCAAAATATCTTGGTCTCACTCTAATCCTATTTACCCAGCGGTGGTGGTCCCTTGGTTATTAGTAACCACATCCTATCTAAATGCTTTTGAAGCATACGACAAGGACAGTCGCCAGGTACAGTAAACACCGGATTAAAGTAACATTACCAAGCACTATTTTATGAACCCATTTAAAATGGTAACCTGGCAACCAGCTTTTGTCAAAATGATTACATAGCCATAATTTGCACTCAGAATTAATTTTCAAAAAAGTTTCTCCAAAACAAACAATAGCTCCAAGTAAATATTTAAACGGGCACACACTTAGAAGATGTTCAGAGAACTTGCCATCCTAAAAGAACAATGTTGTTCTAGAAAAAAAAGCTTGCCAGAATTCCTTCAATTAAGCAAATTAAAATAAAACAAGGATTATGTTTAATCTAATTTTATATATTAAGAGGCTCAGCATCTTTAAAAAATGAAATGAAAGTCAGTAAACTAAACTACATAGATAAATTAGGGAACAAACAGGAACCCACCTTCAGATTAGTTGAGAAAGGCAGGGCTTCATGGCCTGCATGTATTAGTAGATCCCCTATGACAATCCATTCAGTTGCTGTGAGTTAATATGTACCTCATTTATATCTGGTGCTGTAGTGGCACTGGAAGTATTAGAGGTGAACAAAACAGATCCAGGACTTTGTTCCTTGAGTGCAGAACCCAGGCATTGGCAAAGGGTGGCATCTTACCACTGGAGAAGATTGGCATGTTCTAGGAGTTTATAGCACCTTAGTCTGTGGCATCTGGAAGGGCTTTCCAAAAAAAAGTGAAATTAAAGTTGAATTATGCAAGATAAATGAGAACTGAACAGAAGAAAAAAGATGAGGAGGATCGGGGGTTGGGAGAGAATTCTTATAGATTCTACAGTGTGTGCAAAAAAACCTAAAAATCAGAGAGAGAATGGCAAGTTGTAGGTATTTAAAGAAGTCAGTAGATCTAGAAAATCATGGCAAGGGCTAGAGGGGTAGGAGAAAGGATTGCAGAGGTGGACAATGGGTAGATCAGAGGACAGATGTTGAACACTTGGGACAGCAACATAAAACATGTACAAAAGCAACAACAACAAAAATGAATAAATATCTATGTATTTATATACATACATTCATAAATATATATGTATGTAGTAGTCCCCCTTCATCCATGGTTTTACCTTCTGCAATTTCATTTACCCACATCAGCTGTGGTTCAAAAATGTTGTGGTATTTCAAGAGAGAGAAAGGCTATATTTACATAAATTTAATTACAGTATATTATTTTAATTTTCCTATTTTATTATTAGCTTTTGTTATTAATAATATGCTGTGCTTAATTTTTAAATTAAACTTTATCATAGGTATATATGTATAGAAAAAATAGTATATATAGGGTCCAGTACTATCCAAGATTGCAGGCATCCACTGGAGTTCTGGGAGCATATCCCTTGCAAATAAGAGGGACTACTGTACATATATATCTATTTTTCATATATATGTTTATATATATATATATATATGTGTGTGTATATATGTATATTTTATTCCTCCCCTTTCAATGGCCAAAAAAATTTCTGTTTTATTTTAAGAAGAAATGCATGGTAAAAATTTTGGACAGATATGTGAAGGAGGTACAACTTAAAACCAGAATCAGTTTTCTAATATAGTCCAAGAAAAGGACTTACTAGAGATTAACCCATGTTGGAAACGATAGTTGGGCTCAACTAACAACCAGTAGTTATTGAGTATCCTCTATGTTTCTATCGTAACTGGTTCGGCAACTGGAGATAACAAAAGAAATCTACCTGCTGAATGGATCAATGAAAATAAATTCAGACATAAGTCTTTTCCCTTGAGGAACTTAGTTGTAAAGATAAAGCCAGAAATCCTAACAGCACCTGGGAGTAGCTGAATGTTACGGTGGACAGCACAATTAAGAATGCAAAGAAAGGAATGATCTAGTGGATAAGCTAATCAGGTCACAGGTGATGAAGGAGTTGGTGCTAGAATTAGGCCTTCAAGTATGAATGGACAATAGAAATGGAAGAGAAGGCAGAGTAATGGTTATGGAAAAAGCAGTAGGAGAGGCCGTAAACAGCAGAAAGAATCTAGAAAAATGACCACACAGATGGAGAGGATCTATGCAAAGAGAAATGTAGAAAATCAGTCAGAAGGCTCAATACCCTGGGTGCCTTCCCCTGGACTAGGCAATAAGAAGGAATAAAATCAGAGACCACCAGTTCCTGCCCTCAAAAGAAAACAATCTACCTGAGGTGCATAAATATGAAAAAATAAACAGAGAACTTTTAAAAGCAGACATATATAAAAGGACTCTAAACACAGTAGGTGCTTAGGGAAAGCAATTTAGCACTAGAGGATTTTGTTTTGTTTTGTTTTGTTTTTTTTTTATGTGTGTGTGTGTGTGTGTGTTTTGTTTTTTTTTTTTTTTTTTTTGTTTTGAGGCAGGGTCATCCTATGTTACCCAAGCTAGTGTCTAACTCCTGTGCTCAATGGATTCTCCCCCCTCAGCCTCCTGAGTAGCTGGGACTGCAGGTGCGCACCACTACACCCAGCTTGCTTGAGGTAAATTTTTAATATTGCACAGTTTGAGCTTGAAAAGATCCTTTGTAGTTGCTTTGGCTAGAGAGGGAGTAAAGAGACTATACAATAATCTTCCAGTTTTGAGCACGTGGACTCATGCATGATCAAACTTGTCCTTCACATATAAGTGTATGCACATGGCTATGATGTTTTAATTGATAGCTTTTGTTTGTTTGCTTTTTTATACTGTTTGAAGAATAATTTTGGCTGACCACTCTTCTATGTATTTAAGTAAGGAAATTTGTGCCAGAAAGATGGTATCTGTTCTTTATGGAACTTGCACTACACCCTCAATTTCGTAAGGTCAGACGTAGGTGTATCCATGCAAGTTTTTTCCTATGGCCCTAAGATGTTGGTGGAAGAAAGCTTTACTGATATCCCAGACAATGAGGATAATGGAGTCAATTACAGGAGCTGTGTACAGTTCTTAAGATCATGGTGCTCTAGGCAAGTCTGTCTCACAGGGCACAGGGTTCATTAGTGTTTATTAAGTAGTTCAAAGATAAAAAAGAGAGAACCAAATAGTAGCAGGGCTTAGAGGTGGTAGTTTCCCTTTTTTCTGGTCCTCGCTTTCCTTCTGGCATCTAGGCTTTCAGACAACCTGCCACCCTGTGGTTTTGGCTACATCTGGAATCTCTTAACTATTTTAACCCCTTTCCATCTGTTTCTAGACTTGAGTTCAGCAAACGAGATGCACTGGTTAGACTCTTGCTTGGCCTTCTTTGAACAATAGCTCTATTTAAAGAATGCCTTCATACTGCCAAGCACTGTGCCAGTATGAAGTCCAGGTGGATTCACAGACATTATCACATCAGAGGAGTGTAACCACACTCCAAACCAAAGGCCAGAGTGGTTAAGTCACTTGACCAAGGTCACGCAACAAGGAAGTGACAAAGCCATGGTTAAATTTTAATTCCTTTTAGCTCTAATGTCCATGGTCTTTTTTCTCTTTCTGCTTTCCTACATCTAGAGATTGAACTTGTAGTAAGAAACTTAGTGCTGTTTATAAAGCTCTTTCACATTTGTCAATAGTATCAATATCAATAAGCAACAGTGGGAAAAACTTTTGAAATTACTGTTGGCCAAGATTGGCAGCATGAGGTTTAGCTAAGTGCTCACTGGAAATACCTTTATTGGCGATTTTGAAGGGTTGTAAACTTGTATTCACTCCACTCTCTGGTCTGTGTGGGCCTTAACCAGGTAGGAAAAGGTCTACATGTTTACGGCTCGCATGTCTTCTCATGATACGAAAAGCCAGCAAGTAAAGGGACTGTGCTTCCAATGCCTTCAAGACTGGACTCTTCTTTTGGGTTAGTGAAATTTTCTGCACTTATGATAATACTGAACTCCTCCGAGTCTCAGCTTATTCATTTTCTAACATCTACTCTGTCTCCATCCCAGAATTGTTGTAAGAATCAAGAAATAATAAGAATGTGGAACTACTTTGAATGGTTTAAAGTTACTGAAATAGAAAAATAATGTTGCTAATATTTAAGCCACTGATATTTTTATTACTCATAGTTGAAACTAACTATAATCAAATTACTATATATTTAAAAATACTGAAAGCTTGAAATGAAGCACTTTTCATAAAGGGTTGAGGTTTGGGGATGTAATTCCTTGATGTGGTGTGATATATTAGTTTGCAGACAATTTTTGGACAGAGAGTAGAGATTAACCCATCAATGTCTGCTACCTGCTAGCAGCAGATTTTTGTCTGTGGTGATATTTAATAACTTGCTAGTATTTTTTTCTGCAATACACGTGATGATTCATTGATGTGTAAATACATTGTTTTACATGCATTGATGGTGAAGGAAAAATAAGATTGTCCAGCCAGTGACCAATATATTGCTTAAAACAAAATTAATTCACAAGACTTTCTCTGTGGAGCTGGACAGCAACCTTAATCTCTGTAGTACGAAGTCTGCCAAATTTTCTCTCTCCTGATTCTCTACTCACAGTCATTGAATGAACCTCATAAAAGCTAATATCCCAATTTAGCGGTTCACTCCCTTGTGTTTCACTAAGAAAACAGTTCTTATGATAAAATAAACCTGCAGAAGGACTCAGGGCAAAAGTGTATTCTGTATATGATTTTAATAAAACATGTTTTGCTTTGTGAAGAAAAGAACACCTAGTGACAGCCTAAAAATATAACAGAAAAATAGGAAGATCATCCCATTCAAATGTTAGAATTATGATGCTGTCTCAAATCACCACCATCTCATTCCATCAGTTAAATTTAAGACAGAGTTTTTGCCTAAAACAAAGACGGAGCACATACCGCAGGATGATGTCGAGATGTTCAAAAGGCAATATTCGAGTGTTGAAGGAGAAGTTGTTTGGAATCAAAACAGTATGGTGAAATTTGTTCAATGCAATTTTTGTTTCTTTCTAGTCCATTGCATCAATGACTAGAGAAGGAGCTAGGAAGATACCAGTCCATTCTAGCATAGTTCAGAATTTCATTTTGTTCTGAAGCTACCAAGGAGTGACAATAAAGCCTAAAAGGAATTCAGTGGAAGGGTCGACGGCTTACAGTTCCCTACTCAAAGAGCCAAATCTGCTTGAGAATGGTATTGTGGAATCCCAAGAAAATGGGACATTTGATTAGCCACCAATCTCCACCAATCTCATATCCTCATCAGGAGAATGCAGATAAGAATCCGGTAAGATCTGAGAATCCAGAGAAAACTTCTGGGAATGAAATTCCTATTCCTGTAACAACAGACTCATGCTAGTTCAGTAGCACTTTGAAGAGTAACTAATTTGTGTGTGTGCACGTCTGTGTCTGTGTGTGTGTGTGTGCGCGCACACATGCGTGTGGGCGCAGAAAAGTACTTGGTACATAAAAAATATTTTACAGCTAAAATCTATATATTGGTTGAATGCTATGAATAAAAAGCAAATCAGATGACCCTATCTCATGAATAATTTTGTTTCAATGTACATATTTATTTGGC
Organism: Rhinopithecus bieti; assembly: GCF_001698545.2. NCBI lineage: Eukaryota > Metazoa > Chordata > Mammalia > Primates > Cercopithecidae > Rhinopithecus > Rhinopithecus bieti. Next base: position 4,140,761 of record NW_016812934.1, on the reverse strand, counting down.
TGGTCATATTAGAGTCACAGTAGCAAAATTGATTACTTTTCTTTGTTTCAATATCACTGCATTCTTCTTAATTCCACAACAGTCTCCATATATTCACCCCTCCCTCTGGCTTTTCACAACCACAGTTGCCACTGCCACCACCATGCCTGCCCTCTTATACCTTCTCATTGCTTTCAGTACCTGTATAGCATGTAAGTCAATTGGGATTCTATATAGATTTATGTAGTTAATTAATATTTGGCTACTCCACAGTACTGAAAAACAACAGTGACAGGAATTGCATTCCTCTTACTTGTTGCAGTGACTATAATGTGACTATCATCATTCTGGCACATAGTAGGTGATCCGTAAATATTTATTAAGTAAATGAGTTCATTGAAACCTAAGTCAAGTACTTTTTTTTTATCAACCACTGTGGAGGATTAACAGATAAATTAGGATTTAAAAAGAGAGAAAAGACAGGTACACAAAAAGCTATACTGCAGACCAGGATGTCATCAATATTACCATGGAGATACAAGTACTAAAGAAGTATTATTCGTGGAGGGGTGATTAATTCCCGCCACTAGTGAAGACAGAATGATTCTGTTATATAAACACCTAACTTGAGTAAAGATTTGCAGACGGTGTATTGATGACTGATGCAGATACCTGTTTTTTTTTTGTTTTTGCTTTTTACTATATATAATATAATAATAATAGTTAAAAATAATATATAATATAGAAATAATATATATTATTTTCCTGTAAATAAATAAGCTTTCTTATTTATATATAATATATATCTCAGAGATATATTTATATATATATATCTCAGAGAATGGAATGCCACCCTGAACTTTTACTTTACATCCTAGAAGAAAGAGGCATTATATAAACAACCATCCATAATGGAATAGGAGTACTAATTAGAAAAGCATGACTTCTACATCATTGTAATTTTGCTCTCCAGATCCCATTCAAGTATGAGCATTAATTAATGAATATTATTAAGCTCTTTATTTGCTGAATGTTCTTATTCACATTTTAGCATTTTAAATAGAACATTTCTAATTTAACCGAAAGACTTGACAGTAAAATAATGCTCACTAAAGACAAAGTTGCAATAAACGCACACTCTCATAGACTACTGACGGGAGAGAAAATTGATATTTCATTTCTGAGCAAATTAACTTTAATGCGTTCATATTCTTTGCTCAAGAATTTATATCTCACTCTAGTATTTATTTTCTAAATGTTTGTAGATGAGATGTTTGTTGAGGTTTTATCTGTAATAGTAAAAAATGAAAACAATTGCAATTTTAAAAATAGAGAATTGGTTGAATTACAGGAATTATGAGACCATGAAAACCATAAATGAGGAAAATGTTTTCTCAGTTTCTATACTGTATGATATCTTATGTGAAATCCTAATATGGAAATAATATGGAAGTTAAACTGCCATTAATGGTCCAGATGACTCAATGTTTCCTATACCGGCAGTCTAATCACAGCTCACAATTCACAAACTACTGCTGAAGAAGAATATTAACTGAAGCGGGAAGTTTTTAAACAGACTGTTAAAAGTCCTACAGGGAAGATGGGAAGGCAGCTCCATCTTTAAATGCACAGAAGAATATTAACAGTGTTTGTCACTGAGTAATGTTATTATAGTTTGTTGTTGTTGTTCGAGGGTTTTTTTTTTCTTCTTCAACTCTTTTACAGTTAAAAGTTTTAAAATGAAAAGCATTAGCTTTTAATCATAGAGAAATGTTATTTTAAATTAAAAAATGTAATCTGATTTTATTTTTAAAGTCTAGTACTGCTCAAAACCTAACACTTTCATATATTTTCTCTGGTAACCATTCTTGCTAAATTTGCATCCAGCAGCAGAGAGGGAAATATCTGCAATGCTTTTGTAAGCCCGATCCTGGCATTCCCCTTTCAAGTTGAACTAATGTAGTCAAGAGAATGTGTGCCAATAGTGCATTCTAATGGACATGATCATGACTATACATAATTTTACTTTTGAAAATTTGAAAGAGTGCATTATGAAATAATATCATTCTCTTAAGTGAATCTCTTACAACAAAATTAGCTCATACAAATATTTGGTCAAGCAGATGCTATCTAAGTTTGCAAGTGCCAAATAGGTGGTATTCTTTCTTAGTATCCATTGTGGTGCTTTTATGTATTTTCCTGTAAAATAAGCTTTCTTTAACGGAATCTCACCAATAAGCAATTGTACAATCAGTTACACCTTTTTGGCTTGTGTGGGAAGGATTGGCTTAAAGGGAATCTGCTGGGTTATCATTGCCATCCTCTGTGTATTTCATAGTCCAAAAACACAGGAATGCCTCTCACACTCACCCTCAAGTTTTCCCTTTCATAAAACCAGCCAGTACCAGCCAGCTGTTGGGAGCTGGATTTTCAAATATTGTTAATTTTGCCTAAACATAGCCCCTTTTCAGGCTGTCTCTGTGGTCAACTTTTGTTTACATAACCATTTTCATTAAATAGATTTTGTTTTGCCAAAATGTTTTTAAAGGAGTTTTCATATCATGCTGCATGTGGAAAACTAACATTTACCTTGAGTAGATACAATTAGAACAAAGAAATGTTAACAAATTTTAGTTAGGTGATATTAGCCACCATGCCACTGCCAAAACAAAACAAAACAAAACAAAACAAAAAACCTCTGGGCATTAGACTTTGTCTCTGTTTAAAACAAGAAAAAAGAGGGAGCTCGAAGGGTGTTAGGGTCAGAGCAGCTCTACTTTGAAACTTTCTCCTAGACTTACTCAAAAAGATTTTTTTAAGATTAAGGAAAATAATTGTTTGATGATGTGATTCAATGTTATTCAACACCATGCTGCTGGATTACCTAACCATCCCTTGTACTTACACTTGTACAGTGTTTATCTCCTACTTTGGAAATTACTTCCCTAGAATGATGCTGTGACCCTATGTAGTTGCCTGCATCTCCCTCCTTGCACTGTAAAAGACCTCTAACATCTCTCAGGGTCTTTGCTTTAGCTCAGTAACTCTTATCTCTTAGCTTAGATCACCTGCTCAAGGAAAGAATGGTGTCAGGTATGGTTATGGCTCTCTCATACATTTTCCTGTGTGTCTTTGTGAGCCCTTTAATTTTTAGCCTTTCTTGAGACAAACTCTATATTCAAACTCACCTAGGTGCTTTACTTGTCACCAAGAATGGCATATTTTTGAGGCACTAAATAAATAAAAAATAATGCCAAGTCTTACTTTTCTACACTTATGTGCTGATAATTTAGTATCTGCATGGGTACCAGATGATGTCATCGCTGTGCGCTTTAAGACTTTCTTTATTACAGCCATGCTAGCATTATTTTTAGCACAGCAGGTGTCAAAAAGGTTTATTTTGAAAGAAAGAAAACATAAAATGAATTATTTATGTGAGTTAAATCAAAATGTACTTTATATAAATGTTTAATCAGTTTTTCACCAACTTCTTTCCATATGCTCTGCCCTGCTCGATGGTGCAGTTCTAATGGAACTACTAAATATATCTTAATAGCTCAGTATACAGCATTATGCAATGGTACTTACACAAGAGGAATTTTTCAACTCATATTAAACAGGTCAAATGATTTTTTAAAATCTTTAGAATGCTTACTGTTTTATAGAAGATTAATATTCAATCGGCATAGAAAAATTCAGTAAGTTTGACACTTAAAATGTGCTACGTTGACCATATTTAAAGTTTCTCATTCCTTAAAAAAGACGAGAAGATTAGAAAATAACTTTAATTTTAACTGTAATTGCAAATGTTTTTTCCCTTGCTTTCATAAGTAATCAGCAGATTTGCTGTTACTCCTGGAATATAAATGTTACAGAATTAAAATAAGGATTCCAAGAAAGACTACACCATGACTGAAGGACAATCTTTATATTATGGAGGAAACTGAAAACCTGAAGGCTGGACCAAGATTTGTAGTCTTTGCCAACTTTTCAACTGATCTCAACTGGTTGCTTTCATATTTCTGTTCTTTGAATTACCTACTCTTTTGAGATCAGTAAAGTCCAACTCTTCATTTTCACTATGTGCCACTTTTTCAGCCAAATCAATGTCTACAAAAAACTCCTTATTATTTTTATATGCAGACACTTCACCCTTTGAAATCTTCCAATTTCTATGGCTATAATCTAAGGATGAATCACTCAAGCAAAGAGTAAATGTCCCAGTCAGATATTGATTTCATTAGAGGGTTCTTAACCTCCAACTCAATGATGGTAATAATGATCACAAAATATAATGTTAGTAGATGTCTACTGAGAGGTGTCCATGAGCCAGTGAAGTGTTCAATGTTCTTTGTATGCTGTACAAGATTTTTTCACATAACTCTATGAGGTAGGTGCAAACCCTATTTTCAGAAAAAATAGTTGGAACACTAGGAAAGAGTTTAATTTATCTTCATAAAGAGAAAGCAAGAAGATACAATAGAAATAGCAGTTGAATTTAGGAGACTGAAGATTATTTGGGTTTGGGGGTCAACAGTTAAACCTATGATACGACTTTGGGCAAATAACTCCAGTAACGAAAGCAATCTTAATCAGCAAGAAAGGCATATCACACACACACACACACACACACATGTGTGTTTATTAAAGAGAATCCAAACAATTTTATCTATACTTTGTACAAAGCCAAATGCATCTATTTTTACAAAACTGCATTACAGCATTCACTCTTCTTGTCACATTTTAATAAAAATGGACCAGCAGCAGAGACAATTCAGGGAAGCACAACTAAAATGATTAAAGGGAATAGAGGCATTCTTTGAGGATAACTGTAAAATTACAGTCTTTCATTGTGGAAAGCTAAAGATGAAGTAGGGATATTTAACAGGCAATAAAATGGCAAATGTGGATTTGGTGAACAAAGCATTCATTGCCTGGAGTATTAGCAGTAGAAGAACCTCCTTCAAGTTTGGAAAATGTTCTAAAATCATGTTTAGAAAAAAACTAGAATCAATTACAGTATTAGTTTATCCAATAAATAAATGTACGGTATATATTATTAGAGAGCATCAAAGGAAAAGCATGGAAGTCTGAAAAGATTGGGCTAAATGGTTTAAGTATGCAGCTGAACACATTTTGAACAGGATATAGAAATATTTCCTCAATTTTCTGCAGTTAGTAACATGAAGCATCAAACTTCCCTGCCACATAGCAGTGACAACATTCACCAAACCCAAGAAATAGGAAAGTTGACTCCATAAAGGAGGATTTAAAATAGACAAAGAAAAACTACCAGAGACAGAGTCTTTGCTCTATGATTCTGTATAGATCATTTCCAACAAATGGATGAGGATTTCTCCTTGGCTTCATGGCATCAGGGACTCGGTAGGGGCCCATGGATTTGTGTTGATAGGGAAGGTTATGCATAGCCAGGGTGGTTGCTATTAGCAGAATCAAAGGGAGAACCTTGTTCCTGAGACTCTCCAAACACAGTTTTGAGCAGGAACACCTATTCTAGACTTCTCTATTTCCTATTTTAATTCCTTTCCTTACTTTTCTCAACAGTAGAAAATGCAGTAACAATAGTAATGGAGAAGGCCATAACAATAGTAAGTAGTGGATGGAATGATGGAAATAACCGTGGGCTTTTTATGGCCTTGCACTGATTCATTTTATCCATTGAGCACATGTAAAGAACAGCTTTGACTTTTGCCTGTTTAGCATCCATCCTCCTCTTTTCCTGGTGACAGCATCCATAACAGACCCAATGCTCTCCATTCCATTCTTCTGGGCAAGGTGATTGGTTGAGGAACAAGCAAATGATCGAAGCCAATTTTGTAATAATTCATCAGGAGAGCTTTGGTGGAATAATTGGGGAAGAGACACTCTCTTTTTTCTGGGGTGACATGACCCTGGAAAGGTCAGGAGCCACGAGAGACCACCAGAAAAGAAGCCAATATTAAGAAAAGCAGAGTCAGGAGATGAAGAGAGAAAGCTTGACTGTGAGAAGGTAAGCAAAAGTGAGACTGTGTGTGTGTGTGTGTGTGTGTGTGTGTGTGTGTGTGTGTGAAGTTGAGTCCCAATTTCAGCCCATGCATCAAGACAGACTTGAAGTTTGTCAGCCACTGACATTTTGATGTCAGCCACTGAATTTTTGTTTCTGTTTCCTTAAGCACTTTTGAGACGACTGTTTGTTGTTTGTTACTTGCATAGTCCTGGTTATTAAAAAAAACTTTATGAAGAATGTATTATTACCATTTTACAGAGGAGAACACTGAGCCTGATAAGTATTCATTCAAAAACTCAACATTCTACTTAGTACTGCCTAGTTTCTTTGAAAACCTTATGCGAATTTTCATAGATCTTAATTTTAGTTTTATATTTGAATCTGTTTATTCATTCCTATACAACTATAACTTTTTCTAGATATTCTTATTAATTTTTTAAGATTATACAGAAATAAACTAAAATCATGGTCTCAAAATCATTTCTAGATTTTTTTTGTGCATTGTACTAATTTACCTATACAGAAATCCACCTGAAAAATGGTTTGCATTCACAATTTCTTCATTCCATGGTTTGTAGAATATTTGCAAATGAGATGTGAATATTTATAGACATTTGTGACATTACTACTGCATTTAGAAGCTTTTATACCAAATTATAGATTCATGTAAAGGTTATAAATTAGAAGCTTTACAGAAAATGTCTAAATATTTATGAATTTAGCTACATTTAGGAATAAATTTGCAAATTTTACATTTGCTATTTTTTCACATTTATGAGCAAATATGAGTTTTCTAATAATCTATCAAAATGAGTCGGCACTCAGAAAAGCACAAACCCCAGATGGAAATGTTGTCTTCATTTTCTCTGGGTGTCTCCCTCCTGCTCTGTCTCCATCTTTCTCATCTCCTCCTCTCTCCCGACTCCCTTCTCCACCAGAAATAAAATATGCAAGATTCACCAAGGAGATTTCAGTGCTTCCAACAATCCCTGGTATTTACGAGTTGTCAATCATATTGTCTCTTATTTTTAACTCTCTAATCAGTCATCCATCAACCATCGGTATCCAGGGGGGAGAAATCATACTCTGGAGTTCTTACAACATCAGGATCTAATTATCTAAGATATTGTGCTATGGTCCAACTGAATATACTTGGAATGGACACAGGGAAAGGCACCTGCTCTTTCTGGCCACACCCCTGGTGAACTGGACTTTTCTGCTTCTGTGCACTTCACCATTGGGAGGAGAGGGAGAGAGGAAGCCATCTCAATTCTGGTGCTTCAGGCTAGGCTGCCCCTCCACCAGGTCACCCCCTCCCTGCACTGTGCTAGAGGGAGCCCCAGTGGAATGAGTAGCCAGCATCTGGATGACCCACCACTTCATGACCTGCTCACATCCAAGGGTCTTTTTCTGCACCCCACCATAGCCACTTGACCTGGTCATCACAGTAACTACACCACTACTGCACTCTCAGTGGGCCAGCATCCTACTGTTTGCACCCAGCTTTAAGTCCACTCACTCTCAAATAGTCCTTTGACCCCACTGAGACTTTCAATTAATAAAAAACCGCTGTTTATTCACAGTCCTCAGTCTATCATATTATCACTTTCCTCCTTACTCAGCTGAGAGGCCATGGTCCATCACACAATCATCTCCATTAAAACACTGTTAACTCCCTTGACACTCTCTCTCCCTTTTCTATTGGGCCAAATTTCAACTTTGGTGAAACCCAAGTACCTAGCAGAGTTGCTGAACAATAGTGGAGATTAACATACCACTACACTAACTTTAACTTCAGAAACAAAAATATTGAATTAGTATTCAGCAATGATGATTCACATCATCAGTTGCAAAGCTACCATCCTTTCCTTCTTACAACAGGCCAGTTTTGGTAACTCAGGCCAAAGACAGACTGCATGTGGAATGGTCTAATGAGACTGGTTCAGAAATGGGCACAAAATTCAATTATAGTGGTTTAGATATAAGGGAAGATTGCATGTGGTTTCTTATTCATTTCAGAGAGCAACTAGAAATTCACTGGCAAGTGATGCATATTACAAATAAAGCCTAGAACTGCTCCAGCCATTTTCTTGCCATCAAGACAGCAAGGTCACTTGTGCATGATGCTAACTCTAAGGAAGATGCAGCAGATGCAATTTTTAAAAAGTCAGATATTTCAGTGTTATACAGGTCATCAAGATAGAAATCTAACAAAGATAAGAATATCTTTGTTCTTATTGACTTAAACTAGACAATTAACCAACTAGACATAGCAGACATCTACAGAACACTCCACCAAACAACGGCAGAATATTGTCTTCTCATCTGCACATGGCACATACTCTAAGATCAACCACATGCTTGGCCATAAAACAAGCCTCAACAAATCCATATGGAAGCCAGAAATGAGCCTGAATTGCCAAAGCAATCCTAAACAAAAATAACAAAGCCAGAGGCATTATACTGCCTGACTTCATACTATACCACAGGGCTATAGTAACCAAAAAATCATGGTGTTGGTACAAAAACAGATACATAGACAAATGGAACAGGATAGAGAACCCAGAAATAAAGCTGCGCACCTACACTGCATTGGTCTTTGACAGAGTTAACAATAGCGAGCAATTGGGAAAGGACTCCCTGTTTAATACATGGCTCTGGAATAACTGGCTAGCCATATACAGAAGCCTGAAACTGGACCCCTTCCTTTCACCATATACAAAAATTAACTCAAGATGAATTAAACACTTAAGAGTAAGACCTACATTATAAAAACTCTAGAAGAAAACCTAGGTAAAATCATTCTGAACATCAACTTTGGAAAATAGTTTACAACCAACTCCCCAGAAACAATTGCAACAAAAACCAAAATAGACAAGTGGGACTTAATTAAACTAAAGAGCTTCTGCACAGCAAAAGAAACTATAAACAGGAAACAGACAATCTGCAGATTAGAGAAGATATTCACAAACTATACCTTCTACAAAGCTATAATATAAAGTCTATAAAGAACTTAAATAACTCAACAAATCAAAAACAAATAACCCCATTTAAAAAATTGGCAAAGGATATGAATAGACATTTCTCAAGAGAAGACATACATGAGGCCAATGAATATATGAAAAAATATATATCATCACTAATCATTAAAGAAATGCAAATGAAAACCATAATAAGATACCATCTCACACCAGTCAAAATGACTACTCTTTTTCTTTTTTTTTTTTTTTTT
>NW_016812934.1:4087111-4127854 GCF_001698545.2 Rhinopithecus bieti | reverse complement strand
TTTTCAGTAGAGATGGGGTTTCACCATGTTAGCCAGGATGGTCTTGATCTCCTGACCTCGTGATCCACCCACCTCAGCCTCCCAAAGTGCTGGGATTACAGGCATGAGTCACTGCTCCTGGCCAATGACTACTCTTAAAAGGTCAAAAAACAACAGATGTTGGCAAGGTTGTAGAGCAAAGGGATCACTTACACACCCTGCTGGTGGAAGCATAAAATAGTTCAGGCTCTATAGAAAGCAGTGCAGGGATTCCTCAAAGAACGTAAAACAAAACTACCGTTTAACCCAGCAATCCCACTACTGGATATATATATATATATCCAAAGGAAAAGAAATCATTCTACAAAAAAGACACATCTACTTGTATGTTCACAATAGCAAAGACATGGAATCAACCTAGACGCCCATCAAGAGTGGAGTAGATAAAGAAAATGTGGTACATATACATCATGAAATAGTACACAGACATAAAAAGGAATAAAATTATGTCCTTTGCAGCAGCATGAATGCAGTTGGAGGCCATTATCCTTAGCAAACTAACACAGGAACAGAAAACACAATCCTGAATGTTGTCACTTACAAGTGGGAGCTAAATATTGAATACACATGGGCACAAAGATGGAAACCATAGACACTGGGGACTGTTTGTGGCAGGAGATTAGGAAGGAGATGTGTGTTGAAAACCCTATCAGGTACTATGCTCACTATCTTGGTGCTGGAATCAATTCATACTCCAAACCTCAGCAACATGCAATTTACGCATGTAACATACCTGCACATGCACCCCCTGAACCTAAAAGCCTCTAGAGATAAAGTATCCAAATCTTTTACAATATTTTTGAGTTGTTGAATCATTCAGTGCTGATGTTCACTCTACCTTCCAGTTACAATAGGAAATAAATGCCTTTCATTGTTTAGGCTGATATGAATTCAGTTTTAAATTTCAGTCACAATTCAAAGCCACAGGGATCATGTAACAGGTTGAATGCTGGCCCTGCAAAAGTATGTCAGTGTCTGACCCATAAAACCTGTGAACATGACTTTGTTTGAAAAAAAAAAGTTCTTTTTGCAGATGGAATTAAGCATCTCAAAAGGAGATTATCGTGAATTTAGGGTAACACCTAAATCTAATGACAGGTATGTTTACAAGTGAAAGGCAGAAGAATTTAGACACAGTTATAGAGAGGTGATGTGAAGATAGAGGCAGAGGTTGGAGGCATGCATCTATAAGCCAAGGAATCCCAAGCATAGCTGGCAGCCATCAGAAGCTGGGAAGAGAGGTTTGGACCAGCTTCCCCCTCAAACTCTCCAGAAGGAACCAAACTGTTGGTACCTTGATTTTGGATTTCTGACCTCCAGAACTGTGAAAGAACATATTTCTGTTGTTTTAAGTCACCCAGTTTGTGGCAATTTGTTACAGCATCCCTGGAAACTAATAAAAATTGAAATTAAAACCTAGGACTGCCTGACTCTTAGAAGTTTATGCTGTTATCAGAATACTGCATTGAATTAAAAACGACTTGAAAACTAGACTTTGGATGACTATAGATATATATATATATATAGACAATGAGAGAATTGAGTAGTCACTGAAATTATCATAGAAGCTTTATGACAGAAATAACCATTCGGATGCAAGCTAATCCCAGCAAGAAGTATGAAAAAACCTTTAGTGCAGAACAAGAACAAAAAATACAATACAAAAAGAACAATACAAAAAATAATGACTAAGGGTTTTCCACGAGTTTGTTAGTCAAGAGAAACTGGAATTTAGCATCAGAAAACACTTTAGTGACATTATTACTTGTGATGCATGTGTGTTGTTCATGAGTGAATTAGTATAATCAGAAACACATATGCTTAACTATTTAATTAATATTATACTATGAGTTTAGGTTATCAGCTAACATGTTCATTGTCTTTTCAAAGTTCTGAATATAAACACTTACCTTTAGGAAATTTAACAGGTATTAGGTGACTCCTATATGAAATTTTTCATACATTATCTCAGTCTTTGGGAGACTGCAAGCATGCTTCCCATTTTCAAAAATGAGAAAGCCTGGAAGGACCATCAACGGCTTATGAAGCACCTTTGTGTAAATTACAAATGCATGTGCCAGGACAGATGGCTTAGCAAGAGCAGCAAGGGGTTTAGTTCAGCTCCACTTGGTCCCCTGGCTGTGTCTACAAACTCCTGTGCAGAGCAGGAGATGCACAGCTGAAGCCCAGAGAAGCTAGGTAGCAGTGCTCAGATCCAACCCTCAGTAAATGTGTATGTTGTAGCTTGAGTCCATTTATCTCTGACTTTAAATTCCATACTTTCATGAGCACACAGTGACATCTTCAAGTAGCTTCAGATTTTACTACTGAAAGGTATTCAAACTGATTAATGCAAGTGACAACTGCAGGTGATATGCTGTGCCAGTCAAGAAAGTAACCCTTCTGAAAAATGATACCAGAAGAGAGGCTCACCTTCCCCCGGGTGGTCAGAATCAGTGATATAATTTGCAGGGCCCTGTACAAAATAAAATGTAGGGCCATTGTTTAAAATCATTAAAATTTCAATAGGGCAACAGCAGAGCCTTAAACTAAGCCTGGAGGCTTCTAAGTGTGCGGCCCTGGGGGACTGCTAAGGTGGCTGCCCATGAAGCCGGCCCTACAGGTGGGCCACATGAAGCCTAGCATCTGGCTTGCAGAATAGCAATAAAAGAGATGCTGGTAGAAAAGATCTCCTACTAGGATCAGCACATTTACCTCTGTAGCTTCTTGTGCTTACCGAGGCTCTAGCAGTACTAATAAGTTAGGTCAAGTTATACTTTCTCAGGCAGGAAGGATCTTTAATGTCTTACTCTCAGCTCTTATACAAGTAGACTACCTCACTTTGCTGGGTGGATCTCCACTTTACGTTAAGGTCAGGGAACAAAAATTCAAGTGCTTTGGTGAAAGTATTTTACTGCAATGGTATCTTAGTGAAATAGCTAAGAAGAAACCCAACAGATTTATGTAAGTATTAGATCCAAACTAGTATCAGTGACAAGAATGCCTCAGATTTGAAGAATAGTGGAATAGGAAAGGGGGGATATTAAATTCTACTGCCCCAGAAGAGGCCAGAACCTTGATTTAAATATACCATTTGTAGTCTCAAAAACACTGTAGTTTGGTTTCTGTAAGATGTTAGCTACATTTGAATTGTTCTTTAGATCAGTGTTTCCTAAAGTGTATACAACTGAAACAACTTTGAAAGACGTGAAAAGGTAATTGCATGAAAATAGCTTTTTGTCCAGATACAGAAGCTGTGTGTTCAGAAGAGTGTTTTACTAAAGGATGTTTCCGAGTGTTTCACATATTCCTGTGCTGGCGTAGGGTATGGCACATGACTTTAGCATGGAGCATCTTGGGGGACCATGTTCCATGAAACACACTTTATGAAGTGCCTCTTTATGTGACACTATATTGTAGGCAGCATGCCAAAGAGGGCATTTTCAAGCCTCATAAGTCCAGGCACACTTGTTTAAGAGCTTTCTTACCTAGGAACTTGTGATTTGGCCATTCTTAGCTCATTACTTCCCCTCCCCAAGTCCCAGGCAGAGGTTAGTACACCTGTTCTCACAGTGTCCTGGCATTTGGTGCTCACTGTTCACCTGAGGAGCAGATTATGACTGTGAAGATCGAAAACATTCTCAGCTAATCTTAGCTGTGGGGTTAATACTGTTGTGGGGATCTTTTTACAGTTTATGCCGACGTGCCCTGCTCAAAGATCCATCTAACACTCGAAATGAGGCTCCCTGAGTCTACACCCCAGAACCCCCCATCGCTGTCGGAGCTGGCAATGTGCCTGGCTGTTCTTGTGTGGCCTAAGGCAAGTCACTGTGTTCACTAAGACAAGTGGCTGCTGTGTTCTTCCTAATTTTAAATATGCCCACAGAGAAGAGAGGGACTCACAGTTTGAAAGATAACTATTTAGTTTGCGTCAAGAGCAACTGAGTTTTCCATTCCACTACACTTGAAAAATCCACCGGGCTGTTAAAATCAGCAGTCAACAAGCAAGCACCAAACCATCCCACACACTTAGAGCCCTGAGACTGAGTGAGATTCTCTGGGAAGGCTGTGCATCCACCTTAGACATCTATGTCCCCAGGAGGCCAGGAATAAAACGGATAAACACAAAGTGTGGTCTCTAAATGGACTAATCACTTTTGACACTGCGTGTGCATTTTTATACAAAGGGATGATGAAATCGTAAGTGTGTGCTTACCAGTATCTGGGCTATGCAAAGAAATAACCAGAGAAGTTCAACACATAAGGTCCAAACTAAGTTTTCCTTCTTCGCCTCAATCAAAAATTACAGATTGTTTGAACAATATCTCGAACTCCTTAATCTTTTCAAAGGAAAGCAGCAAAATTCAACCAGATTTTATTCAGAAAGAATAAAATCTTCCTGAATATTATTCTTTATGCTTTATTTTATAATATAATGAAATAATCTTCCGGAATAAAAGAATAAAATTCTCAAGAAAAATAAAATCTTATTTAAAGTACTCCAATTTTGCCTAAGCAGTGCGGTTGTGACATGAAGAGCCACACTTCCATGATTCCCCTGAACCAGCAGTATTGGCTGCTATAAATTTTTTTTTTTTTTTTTTTTTTTTTTGAGACGGAGTCTTGTTCTGTCACCCAGGGTAGAGTGCAGTGGCATGATCTCCACGCACTGCAAGCTCTGCCTCCCGGGTTCACGCCATTCTCCTGCCTCAGCCTCCCGAGTAGCTGGGACCACAGGCGCCCCCCACGACCCTCGGCTAATTTTTTGTATTTTTAGTAGAGACGGGGTTTCACCGTGTTAGCCAGGATGGTCTCAATCTCCTGACCTCGTGATCCGCCCGCTTTGGCCTCCCAAAGTGCTGGGATTACAGGCATGAGCCACTGTGCCCGGCCTGGCTGCTATAGATTTTAACTAACTTGCCGCTATGGCCACTGTTGAAAATCCTGTAGGAATTAAATGCCCGGTTTTTCAAGATACACATTTCTTACTAGAAAACAGCAGCCTGTTATTCATTGAACACATATATTAAGTCTCTATTTGCTGCCAAGTTTTATGGGATGAAATAGGGAACACAATAGGTAAGGGCCCCAACTCATGCTACTGATTCGCATCTCTGAAGTTGTTTGCTGCAGGGTCTGACTCTGAAGGACTTGTAATCACAGTGGCCACTAGCCTCTGATATTCTTCCTCTGCTGTTCTTAATGTTCTTCTCCCCACATCCTCAAAGCATGATGGCTTACATCCCTGTTCACTGGCTTAAGTCTTCCGCAATCCCTCAGCAAATTATGATCAAGGTGGGTGTACATAAATGGTTCTTAGCATTCTTCCTGCTGTGACTGGAGTTATTTTAGGAGCTTGTGGTGCTTTTAAGATCAAGGACTTTGACCCTGGTCCTATCTGGCTTCTTGCTCCCCGTCAGGCACAAGATACAGTCTTTTTAAAAAATAAGTAACCTGCTGGGTGCAGTGGTTCACACCTATAATTCCAGCACTTTGGGAGGCCAGTGTGAGAGGATTGCTTGAGGCTAGAAGTTTGGGACCAGTCTGGGCAACATGGTGAGATTCCATCTATACAAAAATAAAAATAAAAAATTAGCCAGGCATGGTGGCATGTACCTGTTGTCCCAGTTACTTGGGAGGCTGAATGAAGTGAGAGGGTGGCTTGAGCTAGGGAGGTCTGGACTGCAGTGTGCCGTGATCGCACCACAAACTTCAGCCTGGGCAAGAGAGCGAAACCCTCTCCTAACAAAATAAAATAAAATAGTAAAATAAAATAAAATAAGTACCCCCTAGGTTCCTGGACTACCCCCATAAGTCATTCTTCTTCCTCTTACGTTAACTCACCCTGTTGTATCTGTTCACCTTCCTCTTTAGTTCAGATCTGTTAGGTTACCCAGCTTAGTAACTCCTTCCCCCAGAAGGCAGGTTAAACATGGCCCTACTGTGTTTGCTCCCCACTTGGCAGGCGTAAGGTTGTACACTGACAGCTGGGGCTGGAGTGGCAGCCAGCCTGTTACAACTATGTTCCCAAATCCTTTACAGAGATGAGCATGAAACACATGGAAATGGAAATGAGGCAATCTAGTTTGGAAAAAATAGATTTGAATTGAGGGTAGAAAAATGAGAAAATTGGAGTTCCAGTCCCTGTTTGATACCACAGAGCTGTAGAACCCCAGGAGACAGTTCTGTGAGTAATTTTCCTCAACTGTAAAAATAAGAGTATAGGAGAAATAATTCTTAAGTCTCAAAATCCCTGGCTTTAAATAGGGTTAATGATCAGGATTAGTAAAATGGTATGGGGCATGACCTTCTTTTATGTGACATAAGAAACTTGGTAATCAGACCAAAAAAAAAAAAAAAAATACACAGAATTTTAAACAACCCAACCCTTTTGAGATGGAGTTAATAGGTGAAGTTGCAACTTCTAGTGACCTGAAGCACATTTTTCCTTCTCTACCTTCAAGTAGACAGAGGTCTAAAGTGAGTTAATCCCTGACTGCACATAACTGTTCAACGCAGGTGCTCTGGAGTTGGGCCTACTTGGTTTAAAGAACTGGCACATAGGCCTGTGCCTGGCACATAGTATACTTTCAATAGACATGTGTTTAAGTAATGTTGACTCAGTAAGCACTGCCTTTGCTCTCTTCCAGTTGTAAATCGCTTAGCATCTAGGTGACTTGATTTCTTTACTGATAACAGTGCCCGCCCTACAAACTTGTAAGAATGTGATAAGATAATTCAGGCAGAGCACTGCACATAGCCAATGCATGCTAAAGGTTAGTTGTTACTGTGGCAAAGGGATTTGTCTCAAGGATTCTCTAGGCTCTTTTCATCTGACCATTTTTCAGCCCATCGAACAACTTTCCCAGACAGCAGTAAATGCAGACCAAGGTCTTTGCTTAAAGTGAAAATCTCTGGCCTTGATGAGAGAAGCTGTCAAGTCCTGAAAAGCCTGCCACTTCCTCACTTCACTTCAGGTTCCATGCCCCTTTGTCTCTTTTGCCCTGTGTAATATTCAGATCAAAGCATTCTTGCCCTGCTTATCCTCTAAAGCACATCACATCAGTAGGTTAATAGTTGAAGGTCACCAGCCTCCATCTCTCTGCACCTTGTTGCGGCCAGGCTTCATAGCAGCCAAGGCCCCAGCTGGCACGGGGGAGCTGCAGCAAGCACACTGTTTGTGTGCGCAGCAGATGTAAAAAGCTTGGTGCAGTGATCTGGGTGCACCTGTTGGTTTGTCACCATCTGTTAGCCAAAATGTTAAAAAGCCACACCCTCGGACAGCCAGCTGAGGAGAACTTAATCTCTTCCCTCCCAGGCCTCCAAATACATGCTGCCGATCACATCTTACAAAAGAAGAGAGCCAAACACAAAGAAGAAACTGTCTGAACCCTGCCTAGAGGGAAACCTAATCTTCTGCCCTGGCTGGGTTTTGTTTTTCACACTAACAAAAAAGAGATTCTGAAATAAATCTAGATAGTTATTACCTGATAAGAAATCCTGTTATAAACAACTGACAACTTTTTTTAAAGGAAGATATTAGTTGAACATGGATACTAGTATTAAGTGAATTAAGCAGTAATGGTGTTTTGGGTGACTACTTAGTGAGGTGAAAGATGATGATGGAGCTAACGTGTGCCTCCTCTGAGGGAGACAGAATTGGATTCTTAGAAGTAAAATGCCTCGGGAGCCAGCACAGGATAAAGAATTAGATGAGTTTAGGCCTTGGAGTTCCAAAGATTAGAGCAACATTCCTCTAAGGAAGAAACAGAAATTTGTATGACCTTTATCAAAGCATGGGCAGGCTTCACCCACTCGTGCCTCTCTCTCCCTGCTGCCCACATCTTCACCACACAGAACAAAGTCTCACATTCCACAAGGGTCAAGGATCACACAAGCTAATTGCATTTAGCTGGTGGATATCATTTCAGAGCTAGGTACCTCTCCCTTCAAGCCAGACACCAGATACACATTTTTAAAAGCAATTCAAGAGGGCAGGGATCTTTTATTCAATGACCAGACCAAATCTCATTGACATTAAATATTCAACTAGAATATGCATGCAGCAACTTCCTTGAATATATACCCAGGATAAGTCAGAGCAAATGTTAGCGTGCATTCTTGTCTTTATTGAGAATAAATAGGGAAAAAGAAACTGGTTTCCATCCAAAGTTGTAAAATAAGGAAGATGTACTTTGTAATTTAAGACTTTAAAAAGAGTTTTAAGTTAGAAATGATTTCATGTAGCTAACGAGTTTGGTTTTTTAAATTTATTTTTTAGACAATTTTAAAACACATCGGTCAAATCTTTTATGTGGCCCCATGCCTTTTATAGTGATTTTTCTACCCCCCCTTTTTTTTTAATTTAACCAAACTATCATTCAACGTAATCCTTAAGGAATATTGAATAGAATTAGCACCTTTATACCAATCCCATTAGTGTACTGTTAAATTAATGGGTTCATTTCTGCCCTCAAGCAAGATTTGGATTATAATCTTGAGACAAGCTACCTTGAGGCAGTAGGCAATCACTTGAAAAACCTGAAAGCAGGCAACATATGGCACACTACACAATATAAAAGTGTTTGAGAGGTACAAGTTTCCACCCTTCATGATACATGCCCAGTTTTAAATAAAACATAGCGTCATCTGGTTCACGCTTAAACACTGAAATTGAAATTATTGGCCATACTGTCATTTTCAAAACAATAGCTAACGGTTTGCACATGTGCTGTTTACAGATCCAAGCCTGTAAACACAGTCACCAGCCACAACTTTGCAAAGGTAAATGACAGCTTGAAAAATTTCAAGTCTCCAAAACTCCTGGGATTTCCTCGTTTTCCCCCTTTCATTCATTCTTTCTTCCCACCCCACCCCCAATCCACTCACAGACACAACAGATCCTCCTCTGCCTGCGCAGGCGTAACTTCCTCACCATATCACCCCTCCCCCCATGACACATTTTCCTGCTGTTGAGACCAGCTGGGCTGTATTAGTCATGCTGAAGCACGTCATGTAACACAGCAAAATATCAGGCAGCCCAGTGTCATGGGAAAAGTGAATCTACTTCATTATCTACCTAGGGAAAGGAAACAGAACTATCGCTTCAATGGACCTGGTCTTCCCTTCTGTGTTGTTAATGTATATTCTATTAATATCGTTAATGGTATTCCAAGGTCTTGGTGTAAATGAACATGGTGCAGTAGGGAAGCATCAATGGTAATACTGTGGGGTAATACCTATGCTCTGGGGTATTTTTTATCCTTTTCTTCACATACAAATTCCATAAATGGTAAAGGATTTTGATTTACATAAAGAGAAAAGAGGGATACTGTTATCAAAATAGAAACACACCGTCCCAAAGAGAGTCATTCTGTGACCCAGAACTTAATAGTATGATAAGACGTTGCTTTGGAAATTTGCAGGGAAAAACAATGTTATATATAGCGCTGCTTCTCAAACTTCAAAGTGCTTTCAAATCACATGGACAGCCTATTGAAAATGTTTTTTTTTTCTGATTCAGAGGCCTGAGAGCCTATATTTTTTGCAAGCTCCCAGTTAATACTGATGCTGCTGGTCCCCAGACCCCACTTTGATTTGCAAGGTTGTATAGAAAGGACAACATTCAGGACAATTCAAAGATTACAAATTTTTAGAACTACCAAGTGCTGACATCAGTCAAAAACTAATCTAAAGGAGTTGGGAAACACCATGGAGACCTAAATGATGATGAAGGGAAATGGCCATCACAGCAGCTCTGGGGAATGTATTGCTGGGCATAGCGAGAAAGACCTGGGGAACAGGCACCAGCAAGAGACAAAGAGAATGCTTAGGTTATGTTTAAAATGTTTTATTCTTAAAGATCTAGACACGTCTGGAAACCCTCAAAATTCTCTTGAGGATGTCACATGGTGGTATCCCAGAATTTTCATTTGTTTGTTTTTTAGTCGAGAAGCAGATATACAAAGTGGGTTTTCATAAATGAATAAACGACATCAAAAGTCAACGTGGACAATTGAATTGGAACTTGATTCTAGTTTGGTAACATCATCCCTACGAGAAGAATAAAATCCCTAGGGAAAAAAACAGGGACATACTTTCCCCAACAAGAGATGGTTAAAGGAGTTGTGCTGATGCAAAATATTAGATTCTCATTGTACTCTGAAATAATTTTGATCTGGTATTTCTTCTGTCATTTTTCTGACATCACTATCTCTAGCAATTTAAAAATACTTGACAGTCACACAATTATTTTGCTTTTCTAATGATACCTTTAAGAAAGAAAACTGTTTCAAAAACTTTAAAATGTCGGCGGATGCTCTCCTTCATGACACTAAGAAACATGAGGTCTTTTGGCTCTCTCTGTTATAATTAAATATACATTTTAGAAATTATAAAAAAAGGAAGTGGTAAGACTTCTTGTTTCTATTTCTTAAATTGCATTATGGTATTGTATTAGTTTCCTAGGGCTGCAGTAACCAATTCCCACAAACTTAGTGGCTTAACAACAGAAATGATTTTCTCAATTCTGAAGTCTTGAGGTCTGAAATCAAGGTGTCAGCAGGGCCAACATTTCTCCCAAGGCTCTAGTAAAGAATCCTCTGTCTCTTCCTATCCTAGCTTCTGGTGGTTGCTGGCAATCCTGGGTGTTCCTTGGCTTGTAAATCCTTCAGCCAGCCTCTGGCTCCATTGTCCCTAGGCTTTCTCCCTGCATGTCCCCTCTCTGTGTCTCTTCTCCTTTTCTTATAAGGACAGCAGTTCTATTGGATTAGGGCCCACCCAATCCAATCTGGCCTCATCTTAACCTAATTACATCCACAAAGACCCAAATTTGTTTTCAAATAAGGTCATATTCCTAGATGCCAAGGGTCAGGATGTCAACGCATCGTTTTAGAGGACACACCTCATCCATTAACAGGTACTAAAGTATAGACTCTTTGCATTCTGAAATGCAGATTCCCAGGGTTTTTTTTAACCATACCATGTTGAAGAGTTTGTTTTCTTTTTTTATTACTGAAGTACTGTGATTATAAGGAAAAAGAAAACTTAGGGTTAAATTTTACTTTTTAATGTTAAAAAATACAATTAGATATGCAGTAGAAATCAGAAATCTTTGTTTTAGAGCTAATGCAAATCAAAATATTTATTCTTATGAAGATTTTACGTGTTTTATCTGGCACTCTTTGCTTCGCTGTTTATTAGCAGTGACATTGGCAACGTTGTGAGTACCTTCTCAAGTTGTATAGTAACTAGATTGTAAGTTTCCTGAGGACAGATATTGGTCCAATATTTTGAGTTTCTGTCTGTTCCTAAAAGTGGACACTCAGTAAAAGTATATTGAATATGAGTTGAATATTTTTCTCATATCAAGTTACATGGAATCATTTTGAAGGCAAAATAAAACTTTTAAAACCTCATAAAATACGAGTAGTGCAATTATTTATTGGACTTTGGGGAAAATGTGTATCTGAAAAGATGAATGACATTTTAGTAAATGTTTACTAGTTATAACCTGTTACTAGCACTAAAATATATAGTAAACAATTACAAACAATCAATAATTACCATCTTAGACTCGTCTTCAAGTCTCTAAATCTGTAAGATTAACATCCGATCCCACAGGGTGAATCCAAGTTGCTTGGAAAATCCTGATGTTAGCTACTGTTGTGCCCTTCTTGCTCAATTATGAGATGTAAACTCAAACACATCACTTGCACATTGGCTTCATGATTTATGGGAGAAAAGGTGAAGAAATTTGATATGAAAGCATTTTCCACTTAATAACACTCTCCCAGAATCCTTCTCATAACCTCTTTCCCCTGCCCAACCTCACACAAGCAAAAATATCCAAAGAAGAATCTTTGCGGTTAAGATTCAAAAACTCATCTTGAACTCAAAGCTAGCAAATGTCAGCAGTTTCACGTTAGTTTGTCCTAATGTTCTCAGAAATCTAAACCATGGTATCTTGCCGCATTTAAAATTCTTCCCTGCTTGCTGCAGTCCCTAATAATATCCTGGCCATGTACCTTCATCTATATTCATGAGAGTGCAGATGCAGCCAAATTAGTGGCAGCAAAGCACATTTTACAGTGTAGAAAATACAATCTGGCTTCCTTTAAACATTTTTTTGACAAAAAAGTTTTATTAAAAAAAAAAAAGAAAGAAAGAAAACCAGACAGATTTAAATTCACCACCACCCGTTGAAGGAGTCTGTTACAAATGCACAGCTGGCTTGATGATGAGTGACAAATCAAAAGTCAGGGAGAAACTTCCCGATCATCTGAGCCCTTGCCACCCGATTAGCAGAAGAAAAACAGGGCAGATGGAGGGAGACGCAGCAGTTCGGAGGGAACAGATGGCCACTACGAACTTGATATATGAAATTAATAACACTTTCTCAAATACAATTAGTAACAGGAATACATTACCTGAATTTTCATAACTGTGAGCAAGCTGACATTAAATGAGGTTTTTCAGATTAACAGTTGATGTGGCATTGATATTTGGAGGGAAATAAAAATATATAGCAATAAGAGAAACCTCTTGCTTTTTGGTGCCATTGATCAGGATGTTGTAACATATGAAAGGAGAACTGCTATTCAAAGAAATTCCATATTTAAATTCCACTAATTGGAATTTTTTTTTCTAATGTAGCCATTTGGGCCACATAATGCATGAGATACTTAAGAGCCTCGCAGATGTATGCAGCATCCACTGCCCTAGATGAATTATTCTTTAGGAGGAAATTAACCATTATGCATCTCTTTACAGATAAAGTGGTGGAAAAGCAAACAAAATCAGGCACAGGATAGTGAAAAACTCAAGGTTAGATGAAATCAAGAGGCTAAGTAATTTTTTTTCAAATCCACTGATGATACAGTAAGTAATTCTAGGAACGTCATTAAGCTTTCTCTATTTTGATGCCCAGTGTCTAAAATGGACAAAATAGCAATGCTGTATGTTTTGTTCAAAATAGTGTCAACCGAAAATCTATTTTTAATTCAAAATCTATGATGATGGCATGTCTGGACTGTGTTATGCAGCCAGCCCCCTGGGAAGGCAGAACCTCTCTGAGCTTGGTTAGGTCAGCTTCTGGGGCTCCTGATGAGGCAGACATGATGGTGATGAAACCTTGCTGAGTGAAGCCCAACCCTGGCCCCTGCAGGAGGCAGAGGCAACCTGGAGTGTTACAAGATGAGGCCATACAGCAGCAGCTGCATGGCTTTCTGATTGCAGGAAAGGGATTCTTATGGGTGAGGGCTGTCACAGGGTCCAGGCCTCTATGACAGGTAGGCATGAATGTCTCTGGAGAGGTGCATACACTGGGTCTGGTACAGGGACAGAGCTAAAATATACAAGCACACCGGTCATATGCATGTCTCTAGGGTGGCAAGAAGGGTCTCTTCTGAGTTCCAAGAGGTAGATCATTACTTCTGCTACAATACAATGGCTGTTTCTGTAGCTGGTGCAGAAATTAGCAGAGAGAGAAGGTAAGAACATTTTTTCTTGCCTGAAAGGAATAACCTTGGTTATTCGGGTAAGCTTAGAAATCACAAAAAAAGGAGCCTCTTCATGTTATGAAGCTGGCCCTCTCCCACTTATAAGGGAGGAAAAGGCCAAAGAAATAAAGACAAAGTTCCCTTTCCTGAACCATCCAGAAATACCTACGTTAAAAAAACAATAGTTAAAACAGGTACAACTGGAAAAGCCTAGAAGAGAGGATGGATACAGAGCACTCGAGTAGACATCAATTCATATGAACTTTTAAGAAATATCTGAATTTAATTGTGGTTTCAGTTGTAAAAGCAATTAGCAATGAGATCTTAGATAAGTCACTTCACAAGGTTTATACTGCTTAACGTAAAATTAAGGGCTTGGATTTTATAGAACTGTCAGATTTTAAAATATTTTATTGTATTAAAAATCTAAAACTTAACACACCTATATATATTTTGTTTATTCTTTCAGCTTACAATGATATATCCATTTATAACTAAGCATTAAAAGTTACTAAAAGGTTAACACCAAATGTTCCCTAAGTTTTCAATCTACTCTTAAAGAGGAGAATATGACTTTTCAAGCTGAACGTACTTTCCCTAATATTAGAAACAAAATAAGATCATCACACATTTAAGTTAAGACAGGGAACTAAAAAGAAGTATGAATTGGGTAGACATGTATCTTAATTTGGATTTCCCCAGAAGCAAACCTTGACATGATAATTTGCATGCAAGCAGTTTATTTGGGAGGTGAAAGAAAACACCAGTGCGGGTGGGTATGGGGGGAGTAAGACATGAAGGTGAAGACAGCAAATATCACTTTATCAAACCAGTCACGACTGCAGGGGACCGCTGCTTGATATCACTGGGAAAACCCTGTGAGTCCATGGAAGAGTTAATCCACTGGGCAAGTGAGAGAGCTGGGGTATTTATGCACCAGCTTCTGTCAGTCATTGGTTAAGGGCTGCTCCTAGGAATTGTTAATCCCCCTGCATTTCTGGTCTGTACAGTGGTCAAGAAGGCTCCAGAAGCAAGAGAAAACCTTCAGGCAAAAAAGAGCAGGTGCTGGCAGTTGCAAGTTGGGTTGCACATCAGGGTGTTAGGGGCAAGGAGATATGGCAGGGCACTGGCAGCATTTAGCATGTCATGATAAAACTACTGTCAATGAATTCCCACTCAATAGCTATTTATTTAACTAGGCTGTGTGACTTGAGATTTTATATGTCCTCTTCTCACCTTCGGGGAATGGGCAGAATCCACAGGGCATCCAGATGACAGGCAAGAAGCTCCTGCCCCTTAGAAGTGGCCCACTGCAGCCTCCACACATGAATGAGAACCAGTGCTTCACTCCAACTCATCTGGGTATGTCTGGTTATTACCTGAACTGCCTCCAACCTCCTAAAGGCAGTTCTGTTAAATGGTCTTTTAAATGGTCCTCACTCCACAATTGGCATTGCTCACTCTGAGAGTGGGGAGTGAGACAACAGAGGAGACAGAAAAGCTACTCTTATGATTCATCTAACATCCTAGTGAGGCGAGGGAAGAGTTCTGACCTCCCCTGCTTTCTGTTATTATTCCCCTAGAGGCAAATTTTAGATCCAAGGTGAAATTCAATGAGAGTTTCCTTTTACCTTACTTGGAATATGAAAGGAAGCTTCTCCCTCTTTACTGAAATATGCATATTGAAGGGTGCTAGTAAGCAGGATATCTAAACAGGGGGGTTTTAAGCGGGACGCTTGCTGATGTTTTCCGTTCTCCCTTGATGCTGATGGGCAGCATGCCTTTCAGAAAAGGTCATAACAACCTTGACAAGCCTGGTCTGTATGCTGTTAGGCTCATCTGTTCTATGACAAAGAAACCTCATTAGATGGGAGTGCAGCTGTAGGACTTGAGTATCATTTAGAGATTTTTCTCAAGGATCCCTTAAACACTGAAGAATGATATTAATATTGCCTCCTATCATTTAGTTTATTCTCTAATTTTTAAAAATTTAAATTTTATTCCTAAAAAGTGGTCTGTATTTGATCCATCATTTAACAAATATGCCTTGAACACTTCTATGTCAGGCACTATACCATGTAAACATTTCGGATAAAGATTTTTGTTCCTATGAGGTTTACATCGTCATAAAAGGAGTCAGACAATATGCAACAAAATTGTTAAGAAAGGTATTATGGAAGAAGGCAATAAGGTCCATAAAGTAAAGAAAATGTGTAGGGCAGGGAAGAGGGCTTAGAAATGACAGAGTTTTCAGGAGAAGCCTCACTGGGAAAGTGATATTTATACAAAGACTTAAAGGAGATGTGAACACAATTCTGAGTTCCTGGCACATTTTTAGGACTAGCAATACAGCAGTAAGTATGACAAAACCCTTCCCTAGAGAAGCTTACAGTCTAGAGAAGAAATTCAATCATAAACAGATAAACAAATAGGTAATGTCAGAAATTGATAAACATGAGAAGAAAAATAAAGCATGATAATCGGATAGAGCGTGTGCAGGTAACTTTTCTGGAAAGGACCAGGTAGTAAATATTTTAAGCCTTTTGGCAGTTTCTGATACAAGTACTCAACTCTGCCATTTTAAGGCAAAAACAGTCATCGATGATAAGTAAATGAATATATGTGGCTATATTCTAATGAAACTTTATGTACAAAAATAGGCAGTAGGCAAGAGTTGGTCTATGGGCCATAGTTTGCTGACTCCGGCCATAAGAATCTTTGAGGATATGATATTTTAATAGAGGCCAGAGTAACATAAAAGAGCTATGTGATAATCTGGGGGGAAAGTGTCCCAAGTAGAAGGAAGCACAAGTTCCAAGGCCCTGAGATCGCAACTTGATTGACAAGTGTGCGTCTTGAAGTCAAGTGAGCAAGAGGACAAAATTAGGAAACTGGATACAAGTACGTGGTGGACTATATTACTGGTCACAATCATTTACTCTTCCCTGATGCACAGCCTTTGCCATGTGATGTAGCTCCTTCCTCTAAAGGGCAGTAGGATATTTTCCTAGACTTGACTTAGCTTTGTGACTAGCTTTGGTCAATAGAATAAGGTTAAAATGACAATATGCCAGTGCTGAGTCTAAATCTTAAGAAGCTCTGTCTGTTTCTGCTCTCTCTCTTGCATGTCTCCCGTTGCTGTAATAAGAATAGCTCAGTCTGGCCTTCTGGTCCCTGAAGGAGCAGAGCCACCCAGCCAAGCAGTCCTACCTGAGTCAAGCCTGGATTAGTCAACTCCTAGCCAAGCTCCAGACACAAAATAATAATAAATAATGTGTGGAGCCACTGAGTTTTCAGACTGTTTGTTATATAAAAAATAGTTAAGTGATACAGAGAAGTAGCCAAGAGCCATATCATGATGGCCTTGTGGCCACAATAACTTTGGACTTAATTCTGTGAGAAGGAAAGCCATTTGAATGTTGAACGTAAGGTAAGAGGTAAGATAAGACTTGGTTCATAGCATTATCTGGGATATGTCAGAAAGGCACTGCAGAGGAGCTAGAGTGGAATATGGGGACTAGTTAGGAGGGATTTTCAACTGACAGATGATGGAAGCTAAAACTCAGGAAGAGGAAGTGAAGGAAAACAGAAGTGGTTAGATTACATTTTGAAGGTAGAGCCAGTGCAATTTTTCATATGGATTGCAAGTGTTGCATAAAAGAAAGAGAATAATCAAGGGTGGCTCTGAGATTTCTGGCCTGTACAAATTATGATTTATTGGTGCATTTGCTGAAATGGAGGGTAATATACAGTTGAATGGAGGGTAATATACAGTTGAAACTGTTAAAAAATACTAAATTGAGGTTGAGATCAACAGAAAAGTGAGAAACATTTAAGCAATATGAAACTATTAAAAATATTTTAATTTTAAACTATACTTCGTAAGTACACCATGTAAGCTACTGTATTAGTCAGCTCAGGCTGCCCATAACCAGATACTGGAGACTGGGTGGCTTAACCAAGAGACAATTATTTTCTCACAGTTCTAGAGGCTCAAAGTCCAATATCAAGGTGTCAGCAAGATTTGTTTCTGTTGAAGCTTTTATTTCTGAATTGCAACTTCTCTCCTTCTCCCTGTGTCCTCACATGGCCTTTCCTTTGTGTACACATGGAGAGAGAGAGAGAGAGACAGACAGAGAGAGAGAGAGAGAGAGAGAGAGAGAGAGAGAGAGAGATCTTGTATCTCTTCTTCTTCTTCTTCTAAGAACACTAGTTTTATTGGATTTGAGCCTTACCCTATGACCTCATTTAACCTTAATCACCTCCTTAAAGGCCCTGTCTCCAAATATGGTCACACTGAGGGCTAAGGCTATAACATATATGAATTTTGGGGGGACACAATTCAGTCCATCATAGCCAACTTCATTTATTAAATAGCTAACATTTTATAATGGACTAAAGCAATTTGAGTTCAACTCCAATTACCATCAACATATTTCTCCTCCCCTTCCAGCAAAACTTTTTGAAAGTGTTGTATATATTCTCTCTTCTCATCCTTTCAAATTAAGCATCTTTTTCTACTACTCCACTAAAATTTCTCTCCTCAGGATCATCAGTGACTACTCTAAAGTCAATCCCACAGTTCTTTCCCATGCTTTCTTGACTCCTCTCCCGTTAGACACAGTTGACCAGACCTTCTTTGAAGCCCCGTCTCCTGTAGTCTGAGGTTACACTATGCTCTCCCTGTTCTCTTCCACCTTCTCTGAGAACTCCTGTACAGTTCCCTTTGCTTGTGCTCCTCTTTTATCAGCAGACATTGGGCTGCCTCAGTGTGTAGGCTCCAACCTACTGTTCTTTGCTAGAGCAATCTGCCCCTGGTGATCATATTAGCTTTCATGACCTTCAATAAAACTCACACGCTGTTTCAGCTCCCACATCTGTATGTTTATGACATTTCCACTTTGGTCCAAATTTTTGTATCTAACTGCATCCTTGACATCTCCACTGAGATGTTAAAAGGCATCTTGAGGACAGAATCCTTGGTTTGCCCCTACACCAAACCAGTTCTTCTGCCAGTTTTCTCCAGTTGAGTAAACGGGGCACTCATCAACTCAGATGCTTAGGTCTCACACCTACGGGCCCTCCTGATGTCCATTTATTTGTTCACTTCCCCCTCAACTTTAATCTACCAGCAAATCCTGTCAGCTTTATCTTTCTCCTCTTCAAGCTACTTGTTAACATCTGTATTGCTACCACCCATTGGTCATTAAAATTAAAGTTTGAGGTTGGATAAAAAGGTTGCCAGCACTTTTGGTTCAAATGTGTGACTCCTTCTCTGAAGCATGTGGCTAATATAGTGAAGAAATGAAGAAGAAAAAGAATACATGTGTTGTAATAGGCAAAACCTGCTCAGATTTTGTGAGAACATAAAATATGAGTGGAAAGAATATCATTTAAAACCCCATGATATTTATTGACTTGTGGAAAGCCAATATTGGACAAAAGAAACACACCTGTGACAAAATTCCTTTTGGGGAAATTTGCACTATTATCCAGCTTGATCTTAGAGTGTGATTTGAAAATCCTGTGGAAAATCAACTCATGTTACATTCTGTCCTTTCAAGTCTAAAGGAGGAGTCTATTCAGGCTTACCAGGGACAACTCTTTAACACAAAAAACCAAGCCATTAGGGGAGGTATATCAGGATATTTGGGGGCAGACGCTTGATTCTTTATGGGGTCCCTAAGATTCAACCACTTCACCTACATAAGAGATGAGCTATATCATTATCACTGTTGTGACAAATAAACAAAAGCCATTAAAAAGGGGAAAAAGGGAAACAGCCAAAAGTAAGAAGCACTTTAAAAAAAATCCATAAAATCATTATGCAGTTTTAACCAATTATAAGTCTGCTTTCAGTTAAAAAAGTGCCAAGAGCAAACCACAGAAATGAATCAGAATGGGAGTTTAATTGGAGACTGCCGGCCAGCGGCCAATTTAAAGACTATTTTAAGAGAGCCGGTTGAGCTCAGTATTGAAGCCATATTTGATCACCTTAAGAATTGTTGCCATTCAGACCCGTGGAATTGGCTCCTTTCTAGTAGACGTAGCAAGTCCCCGCACTGTGTCTGAATTCACTTCCATCATTGCTTACAGTTAAAATAAATTAAAAAAATTCACCCATCTATTGAAAGTAAGGCTGCCTGCATATTTTGCGGGACCCAGTGCAACACGAAAATGGGAGCCCTTTGTTCAAAATGCAGGAAGAAAGTATTACTAAAAGTTAAAAAATATAAAACTTTTTCCTTTCTTCCAAGGTCTCCCTGTTGACCTCTCATGGAGTTTTTCATTGACTTTTTAACATTGCACTCCTTCAGGCAGGTGCATACACACAGCCTGCAGAGCCTCACAGGCACCTGAGCCGTCAGACCAACTTGTCGATCTCTCTCTTCCATACCCATCACTCAAGCCACAATGGATGGGAGGTCCTGAGAGAGTCCAACCTCCATGGGGGAACACACTGAGCACCTTGATCAGAAATAGGTAAGAGGCCTGCCCCCAAGTTGCTTATCAAATGTTCTGTGGTGCTGCTAATCCTGGGTGAGGAGAGCTGCTGCAATACCCCAAGGTTCTATGGGGTACAGGCTCACCCAACACCACCTCTTTCCATGTCCTCCCCAGGCACCTGCCAGGGGTGGCGGGTAGTGGCAGGATGTTGGCCTCCCCCTGCTGTCCTGCCCTTGCTCCTGGTTGAAGATGTCAATGATAGCAGGGTGGGAAGGGGAAAATGTGGGGCTCAAATTCCAGAAGGTGGCAACCTGGCTACCAAAACCTGTCCCTGGAAAGTAGGGGAGGCAACAGGTGGCAACACTCACATAAGTGAATCTCTAAGCCACCATCCCTCTGCAGTTACCCATGCTCTATTGTTCCAGCAGACTTCATTTACAAAATTCGAATTCAAAGATAAAATTATCAGTAATTTCGAGACTGTCACTACAGAGCATAGAACTGCAAGTCCAAGTCCTTCTGAGCCAATGGCCACGTGCAACTGCACTGGTCATTCCTGTGAAGTTGACCCTGATGGGAAGTGGATTTGCTGGTGACATCACAGGACCCTGATCTGGCAGCATCCTGGAGGAGCTGTGTGCACCTGCCAACTCTGGCTCTCCTCCAACATATACAATCTTATTTTTGAAAAAGAACTTTCTGCCTCAGTAAGACAAGAAAGACAAGACATTTTAGAAATTTTTAAAAAAACAGTATATCTTTTATTTCATGGGTTTATACGGATCATACCTAGTAGCACTAAGAGAACTTACCAAAGAACAACAATGACTTAACTTGGAGTCTGTTTCTGAGTGGTGCTTTTCTAATCAAAGTGTAATTAGGGCACTGCTCCAAGCAGTCTTGGCTGGGTTCAGTGAGTTTAGACAGACATAGCTCTCTGAGTCCTTTACAGCCTGGACTGGATTAACAGTCTTCCAAGCCTCACAGTGACCACTTTCTCTCATCTTTATGACCCCATTTCTTTATCAATATTGTTTGTAAACCACAGCCAGCAGGTCCCAATGTCATTGGTTTATGATCAATCAGTGTACATATTTGTACCGCTATAGTGTTCAAAATACTATTTGGTTGATAATCTTTATTACAGTATGTATTTGAAAAACATCATTAAAAACTTAAATTTAAGAAATAATTTTGAGGTTCTTAATAGTTTCATACGTATGGTTTCATGGTTTAATTCTTTTTAAATTTTGTAGTATGATGTTGCTTTCTTGGGGTAGTGATTAGGAAAAATCCATCATATTTATTATCATAAGTATACATAGAGTTATATATAATTCTAAATATTTGTGTATAATTATGATTATACCCATGTAGTATTTATTGAATGCTTATTATCTACCATTTAAGCTTTGCAACAATCCTGTGAAATAAGTACTCTCATCACTATTTTATATATGAAAAAACTGAGTTTCAGAGAGATTGAGTAACTTGCCTAAATTCATACAGCTGGTTGCTAGCAACATTTATTGAGGCCTTACTGTGAGCCAGACACCAAGCTAAGTATTCTACATAGTAGAATTCTACATTGTCTATAGCATTCTGCATGTTGTCATTTAATACCTATGACTTACCCTTTGGGATAGTACGACTGTTATCTTCCTATTACAGATGAAAAAGCTTGAGATTGGAAAGATTGATTCTCTTAAGGGTACACTGCTATTACTACTAAGAGCCAGGATTTTATCACAGAAAGTTGGACACCAGAGCCAGTGTTTTCATCCATTACACTATGTGCAGAAGGTTGCATTTTGTGAAAATGGCCAGAACATATTTCTGTTACCACATATTCCTCCAGAACCTTACACTCTCTCATCAATAGTTGGAGTCTATTCTTCCTCCCCTTGAAACCTGGTGGGCATTATGAATGCCATGACAAATAGCACTGTGATGGAAATGATGTCACATGGTCACACATTGAAGGGCTGGGTCAGAAAAGGTGATACAGAACCTGCTAGGCTCTCTGTCTCAGGATACTCATCCTTGAAACTCAGCCACTGTGGAAGGCAGAGTCATGGCTCTCCAAAGATGTCTATGTCCTAATACCTGGAACCTGTGAATATATTACCTTACAAGGCTAAAGGTACTTGACAGATGTGATGAAATTAAGGACCTTGAAATGAGAAAATTATTTTTAATTATCTGAGTGGCCCAATATAATCACAAAGGTCCTTAAAAGTGGAAGAGGGAGCAGAAGGTTCAGAGTCCGAAGGAGATGTGATCATGGAAAGAAGGAACAGAGCGATGCAGTGTTGCTGGCTTTGAAGAGGTAGGAAGCAGGACATGAGCCAAGGAATGTGGGCAGCCTCCACAAACTGGAAAATGAAACAGATTCTCCCCTAGAGCCTTCATTCAGAAATGAACACAGCCTGGTGACAACTGGATTTTAGCCCAGTGAGACTTGTATCAGACTTTTGGCCTATAGAACTGTAAGATAATAAATTTGAATTATTTTAAGCCACTACATTTATGGTAATTTCTTGAACAGTGATAGAAAATGAATACAGCCACTATTCTGTGAAGAAGCTCAGGTCACCAGGAGGTGTTTCAATTGACAGATAATATCTTGGTCGATGGCCAGCATCATTTGCTAAGAAGGTGAGTGAGTGAGCTTTCAGATGACTCCAGTGCCCAAGCTTCAAGATGCCCCCAATGATGCCAAGTGGAAAGGAGTTGAGCTGCCCCTGCTGAACCCTGTTCAAATGGCTTTTGGGGCTGTCCAAAAAAACCTAACAAACATGAGGTTCGTTCTGTCTCTATTGCATGCCTTGTTGAATATGAGGAAACTTTCCAGTCTGTGAAACAATTGTTGATTAGCAAGTTTCATGATCCTAAATTACAATAAGCATCAGCCCATTTCTAACTGCTGAGGATGTCTCATCCTGCTAAAGTCTCAGACCTATGTTTAGGAACAAGATGCCAAAGCACAGTGAACAATAAATAAACAAGTATACCAATGGACAGAGGGGCACCCTATTGTTACAAGAATAAGTCATCTCCATAATCACTTTCACTCTTATGATCTCTACTGATTATAGAACTGTTGCAAATATCATAATCTTTAAAAAAAATCTCATTGGATGATTCCCGAGCTTCATACAAATAATTGAGAACCCTGTTTCCACATTACCTGGCAAAGAGAACACAGAAAATTATAGAAAATCATCGAGCAAACATAGCTATCTAGGGATCTGCTCTGAGTCTATTTTTTCAAAAAGAAAGATACATTACAGAGATAGCATGGTCATGGATTTGTCATTCATTAGTTTCAGCCATGCATGTTTTTATATATTTACTTCTTAAAGAAAATAATATTGTTCTGCTTCCTTCCATATTTTATGTATGGTATCATCAATCTGAAACTTGATTTTTGGTTGCTAATATATTTTAAAGTTTTATTCATGTTGATGCTCATAGGCCTAGTTTAATTCATCTTTGACTGCTTATCCTTTCTCTTATTAACGAATATTAATGTTTTAAGATTTGTTTATTTAACTTTTAACTTTCACAAAAAATCTGCAGTCCGTGTTCTTTACAGATCTCTTGGGCACATTTACTAGATAGAGTTCATTGTATTGTATATTTAGGGTTGAAGTTTATGAGATAAAGAAAATATGCACCTTCAAATTTGCTAGATATTGCCAAGTTGTTCTCTAAACAATTTTTTATTCTACCACAGTATATGAGAGTTCTGCTGTTCCATATATTTTGCTCACATATGCCACTATCAAACATTTAATGTTTTGCCAAACTAATAAGTCTGAAATTATATCTAATTGTGGTTTTCCCCTTGTAAGGGAAGCTAGGTAACCTTTCATATGTTTATAGGACAATATTTTTTCTCTTTTCTGTGAATTACATGTTCATATCTTCACCCTATTATTCTACTGAGTTTTCTTATGCGTTATTTTTCATTAATTTGTAAGCATTCCTTAAAAATCATGGATCATAATTTGTTTTGTTATATGCTTTGCAGAAACCCTTCTCGGTCTGTGGAGTATCTTCTTACTTTATTTGTAATATTTGTTGTGTAACATTGGTTTAAATTGAAATATACTCAGCTATATACTTTATTTAATAGTATGTGCATTTGTTTCATTTTTTACCCTACCTCAAGGTTAGAAATAAGATCTTTTATATTTTTTTCTAAACTTTGTATATTTTTCATCCATCTGGAATTTATTTTTTTCTGTACAGTGTGAGGTAGGGGTTTAACTTTATTTTTTTCCCACAGGGATACATCATTTCTCAGCAGCATTATTAAATAGTCATATTATCCCTACTAATTTTTAATGTCATCTCTCTCATATTAAGTTTTCATAGATATGTGAGATGGGAATATGCTATTATACTTTGATGACTTTGTATAAGCTATTACCTCTGTCCAGAATGTCCTTCCCCAGTCTGTTGACTTGCAAATATTCTCCTCTCCTATTAAGTCTCAGTTTAAATGTCATCTTCTTTATGAAATAGCTCTCACCTTTCTTTCCCCTTCTGTGTGTTGATTATAACCTTCATTGCCACGTGTATTGCACCATAGATATTCATGTAGAGAGAGTTTTCACTGCCAGATTTTTAGCTTTTTGGAGGCTAAACACATTGTCCTGTTATTTTGTACTGTCAAGTACCTTGTAGATATTTAATAAGACTATCTAAAGGAATAAATTAATGAGTGAATCTTCGAAACAGAACAGCTTGAGTGACACTTGGTAAATCTGAATAATTCATCTTCATATCTCTGGTCTATCTTTTTCCCTTGTTTTGCTGACTTTATGTAGAGATTTTAACATAGCTATTATGGATGGCATTTTTCTTTTTAAAATTTGCTATTTATATCTATAATTTGTAGTGTAATATAGCATAATGCTATTTTACTTGTTAGATTCTTTTCATTGTTTTTAAATAATGTTGTCTGAAAACTGAATTAGCAACATCACCTATATGGTGACACTGCTTTGTCCAAAAATCCCCAAAGCTGCCTTGTTAAGAGATAAGGGAAGCTTTGTACTCTAGGCAAGCTGTTATTTGGTACATATAGCTAAAATCTATAAAGCACATCCAAGACTGTAAACTCACTCAATTTTACATAATTATTTTTGAATACTCTATGGTGCCTTATAAAATGTAAGGACTCTATAAATAGTTATTGAATATTTTCATGATAGTAAACATGTGTTTCATCACCTGCCTTACTCTTGAGAAGATTTTACAAGGTCTGTCAATCTTATAGGCAATAAAGAACATAGCTGATTTCTATATATTGTTTCCATCAAAGCTTATGCATGTGGCAAATCAGAACAGAAATGGGCATTGGTGACATGACCTTGAAGTTGCCATAATCACTAGCTTCTGGTATTATTTGAGAGTAGATTTAGATCACTTATTGCTGGGGTTGTTTTCACTTACAGGTAACCCTCAAAAGATTAGCAGCCCTTCTTTACTACTGTTAATTTTGTCATTGACCGAACTCACAGTAAAAGATGCAACCATCAAATCCTAACTCAATAGAGTGAACAACAAAGTCTGCATATGAAAGCATGGTCTTCAGAATTTCATGCTCACCCAGTTATTTAGGCTGCAAGACCTACTTGTCTCGGAGTGTAGAAGCTTGGATTTACGTGATTTGCTGACCACTGCTTAGAGGTCAGCAAATCATGCGTAGTTAGCTCTGTTTTGTTTAAACGAGTCTAGTTACAAACTAGTGTACAGCATTTCTGCACAAAGTTATGCTACGTCTCTATTTCCCCTAATTCACTTAAGGAAAGAGCAATCCCTTTCAAGATTTCACCCAAATCATTCTTTTAAGCTGTTCTTAACACCCTGAGCTTTTCTCTTGAGCTTTCTTTTCCTTATCCCTAGAAATAACCTTTCATCATTGGCCTTTGAAGGTGTTCAGTCTACATAATTTCCCAAGTGGGGCCTTTCAGTTTTGGACCTGGTTACCTTATTAAGCCCTTTAATTTTTCATTGTTAACTCTTTAACTTTTTATCTGGTGAATTTCCTTTTCGAACACGTCTTGTCTCTACTCTCCTGTGCTTTCTTTTCATTACGTGCATAACAATTTTCCACTTCTTTCCCAATACTAGCACTTGGGTTCCAAATATTCTTATTTGCCTCTTGTTCATTTCTCTATTTTTTTAAAAAATCTGTTTTATCTCAAATTAGTGTTCTAAGTCCCAAATTTACATTTAAAGGTCGTAAATAACTCTTATCTACAACCTCTGCCAGACTCTTCCTCTCTTTAGAGTTCAGTTTCCCTGTCTATAAAATGAGGAAGCTGGAAGAGATCTCTAAGGTCTGCTTCAGCATAAACAGTGCGACTCTGACAATAAGAGGATTTGTCATATTTGGCACACCTCAATTGATTAGGGGTTATTTACCACTGTATAGTCTATCTATGATTGCATGGCCATTGGCACATTAGATATAAAGCTGCATCATGCAAAAGGAGCAGCAGACAGTTCTAGCATCACAGTTGTATTTGTCTTAGCACAATGTGAGACCTGACTGGGAGAAGAGAAAGCAGCAAAAGCACAAGAAGCTGCCAAAAGGTGAACTGCAATAGGATAGTCACAGGCAAAGATACAAGTTGAAATGTCTTCTTGACACCCCAGAAGATGATAACTAAAAGGAACTAGCCCAGTGTCAGGACTTCTGGGTGAGAATTAACAGAAAGGAGAAAAAGAATTAGAACTCTGCTATCAGAAAAGAAAAGCTTATTTTGTTTCCTTAAAAATGTATTTTCTCAGATTATGAGTTTAGAGGTCAATGAAACAGAGTAACAAACAGTGCAAGATCTACCAACAGATGCAGAGGCATGTTTAAGGGGAGAATGGAGAAGGGAACATGAGCCCCAAATCCTTAGTCTTTTGTCATCCCCAAATAAAAATTACCCAATCACCCAAAGTATAATTTCTGAATGTAATGAACAGAAATAGATAAACTTTATTTTTAGCTCCTATGTTTCTCGGATTGTGAGTTGGCTAAGATATTTGTTAGTCTGCCTCCCATTTGCTAGATTACTGATCGCATTATACGACTATTATGTCATTCAGGTAGTATAAGAAATACAATTATGGTCCCTTCATTCTGTTTGGTAGACAGCATATCAAGGGGCAGGAAATGGTCTATTTCAGAAAAGCAGTTCTTTCTGAACAAGGAGGATTCTTGCAAAGAATTTTCTTTTTCTGTTCTTTTTTTTTTTGTTAGAAAGAGTTTTGCTCTTATTGCCCAGGACGGAGTGCAATGGCACAGGCTCAGCTCACTGCAACCTCCGCCTCCCGGGTTCAAGCATCTCTCCTGCCTCAGCCTCCTAAGCAGCTGGGATTACAGGTACCCATCACCATACCCAGCTAATTTTTGTATTTTTAGTACAGACGGGGTTTCACCATGTTGGCCAGGCTGGTCTCAAACTCCTGACGCAGGTAATCCTCCCACTTTGGCCTCCCAAAGTGCTGGGATTACAGGTGTGAGCCACTGTGCCTGCCCAGACTTTCTATTTCCTGAAAAGAAAATTGATAAGCTTTCTGTCTTCTGGAAGTTTGTTTTATTGAAAAGTGTTTTTTCTTTTTCTTTTTTTTAGTTCAGAGGCATATGTGCTACAAGTCCTTCCGGGAAATGAGTGACTGGATTGAAACAAATTTAAAGTTAAAACGTCTTTATATGCAAGTCAGGTAGTTGTTATTCCTATATTCATTTTGCATGAGTATTTAGAGGTTCAGAGTGGTTAAGTTGAAGCTGGTCACATGAAAAAAGAAGTGAATCTGGGATTTAAATCCAGATCTCCTGATTTTAAGTGCTATGGTCCTAAGACTACACTCCTAAAGGCTTTCCCCAAGACTGTGAGAAGGGTGAATTCCTTACACATTCTTAATCTGCATGTACTTAGTAAATTAATCATGTGAATGTAACAGACATAATGAGCATCTTAGCAGAATCACTGAATGACCACCTGTGGCTTCCCTGATATCTCCCCTCCCAACCCATAGGTCACATTGTGAAACCAGGACAGCTTTCTTTCTTTCTTTCACAGTTTCCTCTTTAGGCTTTGTATGGCTAATGGTGCCATATACACCAGAGCTTCCTGGCAGAAGGGGGACCCATTCACTGATTCCTTGAAAGAATCTTTCACTATATATTAAATGAGTCATCACACCATGCAGGTGACTGTGTGAGATACAATGGGCACTAAGAACATAACTCAGGCATCATAGAAAGTTTATGCTAATGGATATAGCAGCCTAGTCTCCTTTGCTTTGTGTAATTGGAAAAAGTTTCAGGTGATTGAAGTTTGGAGGAAATTAAGAAAAGAAATCTCAGTTTAAATAACCAAAAAGTCCTGTATGAAAACGAAGTGGTGCTGATTCTTATTTGGTTCTAAAATATAGTCCAACTCCTAAGCACACGTTTTCAAATATCAAAGTTGAATAAATGCTGCAAACGTGAAAGTTGTTAACGGTACCCTGTGTCTCTCTCCCCACTGGAGTAAATTAACTCAAGATTGCTTCCATTAGCCTTTCCTCTTCTCATCCCCCCATCTGCCTGGAGGAAAATGCTTGCTGATGGCACTTCCTGGCACGACAGCAATTGTGATATTTTCAGTGGGCTTTGCCTTTTGGTGCTCCCTGAGCTCGGTGACCCACCCGTGCTGGCCAGAGATGCATTAACCAGGTCCCTCCTGCACAGGAGAAATTCCTTTCATTCATCAACAGATAAGGAGTTTTGACAAGACTCTCTGGGGAGCAAAAGGGAGAAAACACACACACACACACACACACACACACACACACACACACACACACAAGATTGCCCTGTAATATTGAGAAACACAAAGTAAAGGGACCAAAAAAAGACCGAAGGAAGCTTTAAGGTGGCCAGGGCAGACAGGGAGTCTGTTATCAGAATTAAACGCGATGCAGTCCAGAGCCCTGCTCTCTGTTTCTACCTGCTTCTTCTCAATGTCACTATCGGCCAGGAGTTTGATAAAAAACAGATCCCCAGAAGTATTCCAGTAACTCCTCAGGACCACCAGGGCAAAAACAAAAACATTCAGGGCTTGACACTTACCAGGGCAACTTGCCAAGCTTATCACATGTGAAAAGAGCTGCTCAGAGAGAATAATCTTGCTCGTGTTCACAAGGTGGGGTGTTAAGTCTCAGAGAACCCAGGGCATTTTCCACCAAGAGCAGCCTAGAAGGGTTGGAAATAGCACTTTTCTATGAACTGCCAGAAAGGGCAATTATACATTTTATGTAAGGAAAGGCTGAAGGAGAATTTGAAAGGTCATTGGAGGGAGAATGTGGAGAATTAGTCTACCTTCTAGCCTTCAAGTCTGAATAGACTGGAATAACTCTACCTTACAAGAATATCTCATACAGTCTTTATGTAAATCTTTTCTGCAAACCTGGTCTGGAGGAAATTCTGACACCCAGCCTAACACTTCCAGGATGTATTTCTTTCTTTTTCTGCAAGCTTCATTGAAGATAATAATAGCACACACTGCTAACATCCTTGAGTGCTTACTGTGTGCAGACAGAGTCCTAAGCCTCTTACCTGTATCTTTTTCATATGATCCTCATAAACGCCCTATGAGGTAGATATTATTACTATCCTCATTTTCCGGATGAGAAAACTGAGGTGCGAAGAACAAGCCTAAGGTCATACAGCTAATAAGTGAAATAGCAGGGATCTAAATCTGCTTCTCATTGAATTCTCATACTTTTAAATAATTATTCACAGGGATACTCCCCCATTTCTCATTTCAAGTTTCTCTGTGTGCTAAATAACCTTCTTCCCTCTGAGCCTTTCTCCTCTTGTGACTTAAGTCTGATAACTCTTCTTTAGGCTTCTGATCTCCCTAATAAAAATTTCCCCCAATATTCTGTGAAACATCTAATGTGTTGTTTTAGGTTTAAATATAGGTCAGCTTGTATATGTTATATCGTATATGCCCTATATCATATTGTTATATGTGTTTTCAGCTGGAGTATCACCTATTTGATTTGCATGCCTTATAACTCCATATAAGTGCTATAAAGTTTCAAGTTTCTGGTCTATTAAGATAAACCCTTATATGTCAAATTGGACCCTCAGCCTTCAGATATGGCTTTTCATGTTAGCAGCTACACCCACACATTCCATCCCTTATGCAAATTTGTCGTGAAGTTTGCGAGGTTTGGTGCTTCTGATGTTGCTGCTTTCCTTAACTGCAGGCAGTCATCACGCTTTGTTAAGATGGTGGCAAAGCAGTAAAGTCTCTGTGACTCACCTCAATGGAAACCAGTTCCATTTTTCCTCAAAACTCAGGAGGGATCTAGTTCATGACCTGATTACTCACACCTTAATCATGAAGATGGTGCTGATCACAGTAGCACACACCCGTAGTCCCAGCCACCGAGGAGACTGAGGCCAGAGAATCCCTTGAGGCCAGGAATTTGAGGCTGTAGTGCACTATGAGCCTGTGAATAGCCACTGCACTCCAACCTGGGCAACATAACAAGACGCTTCTCTCAAAAAAGAGAAAAAAAGGAAGAGGGTAAGTTGGGCTTTTTTTATCAAACAAAACTTGTATTCAATGGGCTAACAAATACATAGAGTGTCTACCACTAGCCAGACATGTTGTAGGTGCTACCTCTAAGTCAGTGAAGAAAACAGATAATAAATCTCTGTCTCTTGAATATTATTCTCTGGTGAGGGGTCATAGATACACAATATATTAATTATGTCAGAGAACTTGGTAAATGAGAAATAGGAAGTTCATTCAGCTAAATTAATTCAACAACTCTTTGTTAAATACCAAGTGTATATTGTACGTGTTTATCAGTTGTTGGCGTTAAAGCAGGAATCAGAAAGATATGATTCCAGTCATCATGTTACTTACATTCTTGAGGACTGTGCCCATTATTTAACTGTTTGTTCTCACATGCATTTCTTACCATTCTCCTGCTCCTCTGAAGGTGAGAGAGAAGAGGAAGTTAGTCTTTACAGAGTATATTTCCTAGATTCCCCTGCCAAATGGCACTTGATGAGCAGCAGACACTAACCAAAGTCTGGGGAAACACAAGAAAGGAGTGGCCTTGCTTCTTCTTTCTCTGTCTCAGGTGCTGGCTGCCTTTCCTCTAAACTCTAGCTCCTGCTGCCTCCTGATTGAGCCTCCTCCTTTCTAGGCTCTTGTGCCTCCAGCCCTTCGCATAGCAGTGACTTTTCTTCTGTGTTGCCTACAATCTCCATTTAATTTCTCAGCCTTCATGATCTATGTGGCCAAATCCTTGAATTGAATTCTCTTTTCGAAAGAGCTGAACCGGTTTTGGTTTTTCTCATGGGCCCCTGAGTGGGGAAGTAAGTTTTCAAAGAGTTATTACAAATGTGATTAGCAAAACAAAAGTAGCAGTGAGGTAATATAGATTGTACAAGAAGAGCCCTAGTTTGCTGGGGATGCCAAAGCAAACTGTAAGAAACTGGGTGACTTATACAACAGAAACCTATTTTCTCAGAGTTTTGGGGTCAGGAAGTTCAAGATAAGGTGTCTGTAGGTTTATTTCTTCTGAGGGCTCTGTCCTCAGCCGCCCTCTCCCTGTTGTCTTTAGCCTGGTCATGTCTCAGTGCTTGAATATCCCTGTGTCTCTTCTTATAAAGAGACTAGTTAGATTGGATTAGGACCCACCCAAAGAGCTTCACTTTACCTTAATCACATCTTTAAAGATCATCTCTTCAAATACACTCACATTCTGAAGTGTTGGGACCTCAGGCTCCGTCATATGAATTTTAGAGGGTACTTAATTCAATCCATAACACCGACCTAGGTGAAAGGCCAGGTAGGCTCAGCTAAGAAAGGCTTCAGCAAATAGAGTAGCAGGGAAAACATTGGTGGCCATATATGCATTTGTTTGATTTTCACATATTTGACATATGTTACAAATGCAACGTGCTAGCCACTGGATATACAGATACAGATAAGATGTTCTCTTCTGTGATTGACATTGGGTAGGAGAAATGGACAAGGGGTAGAATAATTAAAATATAATGTAGTTCATCTCAGGATGGGTTAAGTATCAGAAGTAGCTGGAGAATGGAGAACAGGGGAATCTCAGCCTATTAAGAAGGTCAAGAATGGCCTCCTCTGAGTAGATGTCATCCAAAGTGAATCTTAAAAATTCAAGTGTTGGGCAAGTGAAAAAAATCCAAGAGTGGG
Organism: Rhinopithecus bieti; assembly: GCF_001698545.2. Lineage (NCBI taxonomy): Eukaryota > Metazoa > Chordata > Mammalia > Primates > Cercopithecidae > Rhinopithecus > Rhinopithecus bieti. The sequence goes on along the minus strand of NW_016812934.1, from coordinate 4,095,618 downwards.
AAGAAAATTCCCAGTAGATGCAAGAGCATGTTTTCTAGAGATTAGACTTGTAAGTGAAAGATAGTACAGCATATTCATCCTTCATAAAACTGAGAGGACAGCTTCTTTTTTGGAGTGTGTGTGTGTGTGTGTGTTTGTGTGTGTGAACTGAATAATACTTCTCTGTATTCATTGATGCAGTGTTCTTCATAGCACTTTAAAAATATTGGGATATCTTGGCGCTAACGCTTAGATTCTTATTTGTTTATTTTGGATTGTTTCCCTCTATGCAAGAACATCATGCCATTTTTCCTTGATAATCATGTCTCTAACTTTGGTGTGACCACCTCTCCTTTGGCATCGGTGATCCTGGGGGCCTCGGACAGTGCTACTCCCAAGAAGTTGCTGAGAATGTTCATTAGAACAACAGGAAAGGCTTTTAAAACTCTGCTTTGTAACTTTTTGCACCTATATTCTTAATAAGGATGTGTCTTTTATTTAGCCATGTCACTGTGGTTAATGAAGTATTACACAGTAGGCGGCCCACATGATTGGCCCAAACCAATGTCAAAAATTATATTAAAATGGAAAGTTTTATCTTGTTGCTCTTTTCAGCTGTTTCAGTAGATCTCTTTCTTCCCTGCCTGGTGTCATTCACAAACATTTAAAATGACTCTATTGTAAATTTCTAGCTTGAAGAATAAGCAATTTGTCCAATGACATTATTTAAGAAGTATAGTAATTTAAGAATAATGTTTATAATACCCATAAACAAGCCATACACATTTGAAGCTTTTTCACTTTATCATATATATCATAGATAAAATACTTAGAGTTCCCCTGGAAGATTCATTAAAATCCTCAGATGGGTTTTTTTTTTTTTTTTTTTTTTTCTGGGAAAATGGTGGTTTAGTAATTCTAAAGAGGTTTCCTCAGATATTATCCATATTCAAGCAAAAGGGCATTTGAGCATTTATTTAATCAGTGTCTGTAGTAGATTTAGGAGTAGATGCTTTTTCTTCTCATTAGGACCAAATTGCATGCTATTGACAAGGATTAAAAAAATGCCACATGCATTTTTCCAGCAATTAAGATTGAGAACATTTGATTGGGGACTTTCTGGGGTTTTAGACTGCCTTGCATTTCCACCTCTGAAGAGGAAATAGATTCTAAGTTATAGCAAGAGAGCACTGAGTTAGATGTAAAGAAGAACTTTGTGTCTCAGACTGATTAAACACTGGAGCAAATTAGCAGGGAAGCTTATGGAATCGCCATCTGTGGAGATACTTCAAAAATAGAATTCACAATTTTTTTCTTTGGATGATTTAGGAAATGCCCCTACTGGCAAGGAGATGGACCAAATGGGCTCTTGAAATCCTTTTTGGTTCTCTGCTCCTAAGAGTCTTCCTATACAGTTCTTGGAAGTATTTATTTCCTAAGTAGAATATAGAACAGAATGCCTTTAGTAAAGGTAGGCTGTGCATGTGAGTGTGTGTGTGTGTGTGTGCGCGTGTGTGTGTGTGTGTACATGTCTTTAGGTAGAAGGATGAGAAGGGAATATCGTATGATTTGAAAAGCAAACTTATCATATGCTAACCAGTTATGTTTACCTATGTCAAATACATAGGACTTTCTTAGACTTTCTAGCCTCTTGCTGCTTTTCTGACTGCTCACTCTCTGTCCATTCTCTGCCCACACATCAAGTGTTGGCCTCATCCTGTGTCCTACTCTCTACTCTCTTTTTCTTTCACACTTGTCTCCCCCAATACAGCTTTATGTTCTCCTGAGGTTCTGTCCTTGGATAACTTGAAAAATCTGCTTCCACAGCCATGGATGTTTCTCTGGGTGTCAAAACTGCATTCCAACTACCTGGTGAATATGTCCACCTGACAAGACCTTTCAGCAGATTCGGCTCAACTTGTCGTAAACTGAAGAGGCAGGAGAACAGAAAAGGGTCTCCACTCTGCCCTTCTATGGTTCCTCTTGTAGCCTTTTCCACCCCACCTACCATCCCAGCCGTTCTTTCCAGGCTCACCTTCTGGACCATTATTAGCCTTTTAGCCTCATCCAGTACAGCCAACCTCTCCCCAACCCACATGCCTCACACGTGGCCAAAGAGTCACAGAAACTTGTGCCCAACCCTCTCATCTGCCAGCACAACATTCTCAGGGCTTCTAGCTCTGTAGCTCATTCACCCCTCCCAAGCTACCTATCCTCTTTGCCTACAGTATTTCGTCTGCCTTGAATAATCTTCCCACCTTGACTGTAAAATTGTCTCGATACAAGGTGTCTCATGTTTACGGTCTCAGTTCATCTTCTTAGGAAGTCATACTGAACCTTCCCTCATGTGTATCAATTGTCCTCTGCCCAAGAACCTGCAGGCCATTCTTCACATGACTTTGGAAAAGGCACATAACATGAGGATTGGATCACTCCGTATCTGGGGCTATATTGTGTACATCACATCCCAGCTATGAAACCCTGATGGGTGACTTAATCTCTTAGTGTCTATTTCTCCAGCTATAAAATGGGAATAAATGTAATGCTATCCCAAAGGAGTGAGGACAAAAGCGCCCACCCAGGTACTCGGAAGAATAAAGAGATAAATGGTCCCTTCATTCAAAGAGGTTTAAGTCAAGTAACTAATAATATGCATAATTCCAGTAACTGTATTAAGCTGTGAGTGTAATATCATCATCACAGTCATCACCACCACCACCACCACCATCATCATCATCCCAACTAACTTTACTTCAGTGCTTGAAATCCTGCCCAGCATTGTTCTAAAGTAAATGAATAATTCAGGAGGTATATACTAGTAGACGTGTAGTGAAAGCTTTTAGAACAATTAGGCAAAGCAAGGTCATTTACACTTGTTGGTCTTTCTTCCTGCTACAGCAGAGCAATTCTCTGTAGCACAGCCTTAAGTGTTTATTAGTCTATTTTTAAATCACTGAAACTACTTGTCTCTTACCACAACCCATGAAAGATTGTGCTACAATATACTAGACAGAAGTTCCAGCAAATTTCTTTTTGTGGGTTATACTTTTCCTCTAATCATTTCAACAAACCTAATGTCCCATGATTTCATTATAAAGCAGTAATGTCAATGTTTAATTATTATGCTTAGTGTTTGTAGTTATCTCACTGCTTCTAGGTTGTTTGTTCCCCTAAGGTGCTATACCATATACATCCACTCCTTTATTCCTGTAAGAGATTAGTCATAAGTAGCCAAACTTTAGTTATCGTTGAATTTGTCTTGGCCTTCATATTGCCTTTTATTTATTCAAAGTTATCTGGCAAGCTCTCAAAAATGTAAATGTCACTTCATCTGGAGTAATGATTGTGATAATAAAAAGATAAAACCAATAATAAATAAAAGAAAAATATAAAAATAATGATACCTTCCATCAGTTTACTACCTTATAGTGTACAAAACACTTTCTACATCAATTATTGTGAAATTTCATCTTATATGGAGATTGGGCTCTCAAACCAATATGTAAGATGAAGATTGCCTACAGTTAAAATTACCCTTAAAAATTCCTTAGGAAGTGCCACATGCAATATCAACATACCATTTCTCAGTAAATCCAAAGACTTCTTTTTTCTTCTGCTATTGGAACAGATCACTGTTTCTTTGGTTAAGCTCCAGCTGAAGCAGTTGGCTTGCGTTTAGGGACCATGTTGCATGAAAAATAAGTATCTTTAAACACTAGAATCACACTCCTGCACCATCAGGTGCTCACATTCTGAGAAGCAGCCACAGGGAGACAGAAGCACAACCAGAAACAGCCTCCCATGTCACTCTCACCCGCCGGCATGTGCTCAGGTCCTGGAGGGCTGTGCGGATTGGCCCACGCCCCTGCGCATTGCCCTCTCCATCTCTGTTTGTCTTTCTCTCTGCCTCTGATTTTCTTTACCCTTTTATGAGGTATGAGGGGATAGGCATATAGCTGAATACGTTTAAGTCAAAAAAGCTCATTATATACAATTGTTGTATCTCATTTGAGTATCTTAACAAGCTGAAGAGGTAGCTAGAAATAATGAAGCCATTTCACAAGTGAAAATATACTGAAGCTTAGTAGGATTGCAAGATTGTACAAAAAAATGCAAGATATCCGGTTAAATTTTAGTATCCGACAAGCAATGAATACTTTTATAGGATAAGTATGTCCCATACAATATTTGGGGCATACTTGTACTAGAACTATTTTTTTGTTTAACTGAAATTCAAATTTAACTGGGCATTCTGTATTTTATCTGAAACACTTGCCAGAGCCATTGCTTGGCTTTATGTTTTCTAGCTTCCACACTCCTTATATTAGATAACAATGCTCTCATATTTTGAATGTATTAATTCCATATTTTACTTACATTTGAACAACTTACTTTTCTACATCATGTTTATGTTTGAAATGACTTTATGTTTGAAATGACTTTACATTTGTTTTACTAAATTACTTAATTAAAAAACAAACACTATAGAAAACATATTTTCTTATTCAGATAGTCCATAAATTAAAAATCAGTCAATTCTTGATGAGAAATTGAGCATCTCTTTGTTTTATACTTTTAAAGATGAAATACTCCATGAATCTGATTTTAGGAAATGGTGTGAAATCCAGGGAAAGGTTGTAAATATAGTGAAGGTCTTTGCTATTCAGATGGAATGGAAAATGTTTAAGCCAAAAGAGAGAGAGAGAGAGAGAGAGAGAGAGAGAGAGAGAGAGAGAGAGAGAATGCTCACATTCACAAATATATTGGGCTTGTACTCATTATGACATCATTAATAGCCAATTAGAAAGTTCTCTTGGTATTCAGCCTTCTGACTCCATTTCACAATAATTGGTATTGATAGCATTTTATTGCTGCTATATACTTTGCTAACACCAAGACCAATATATTCTGATCCAGAAAAACGTGATGTTTTAACAAGACAAGCACAATGTTATGTTATTTTTGCTAGGCCATGTTACCTGGCAGGCAATCATGGCTCTGGATTTTAACATTGTTTTCCAAAAATAACAATCATCTAATGTTTAGTTTGGCTAAAACAGTGATCGTGACTGGCCACCTGTTAGAAGAAAAATAAGACATTCCTGTAGATGAAAGATCTGAGGTAAATCATGAAAGGTTTTCAAGAAAGGTGGTAGTGTGTTCTATTGGCTACTCTAAAAAAATGTTAAGAAGTGAGGAAAATTAGATAATAGACAAAAGTCTGAGTATTGCAAGCCTTGATTTATTCTTTAAATGCCCCCAAAATGCTACTAAGGATGAAAGGCTCAGACATTTATGACATTTAAATTGGAACAGCATTGTAACTCTTAAACTGGTTGTCAGATTCCTCGCAGAGGATTAAGGATCTCAAGAAGTTCCTATGGCCAGGACAGCTGACTTTAAAGCCACGATTTAACCAAGAAGCCAATGCAGGGGAGCCCAGCGTTTGTGAGGCTGTGCCCTGAAGCACACATGACTGGAATAATTCTTGGCCCTGCCACCTGCTAACCCTATGTTTCCGGGAAAGTTTCCCCTCTAAATATCAGTTTCCTCATCTGTAAAATAGTAATAAAAATGTTCTTAGTGTGGTTTTGAAGGAATTAATTGAGAAATCCGTGGGAGTAAAAAAGTAAAGTGCTTATCCTATAATAAATATCCAATAAATGAAGCTATGATTATAAATGATAAGTTATTTGAATAAGGAGAGTAAGAATTTTTTGTTTATTTGTCAACTCTTTCATTCAACAAACATTTAGTGAGTGTTGTTTGACACTGTTCTCAGTGCTGGAGAATCAGAATTGAATCCCAGCCTGACATTCTCTCTCTGGCACCTTTCCATGTTCTTTCAGCCCAATTTTCTACTCCAATAACAAGAGGGTGAAAAATGTAGAGCTTACAAAGTGAGTAAGTGATAGTATGGAATGATATTTCTTGTGCCTTGAAACTGTATGTCTTATTATACCTTAATACATACAACATCTATGTGAGGCATCATATTGCCTTACTACAGATGAGGAAACTGAGGCACATGGAGTTTTAATAGCATATCTAAGTTAGCAAATGGCAGAGCTGGGGTTTGTGCCTAAGTTTGCATGACCCGGAGCTATGCTCTCTTAACCACTTTAGTCAGGAGAAAATGTCTGAGCGCCCCTAAATAGATGATTCACCATCCTGACATGTGAGAAAAATGGAAAGCCCAAACCTTTCTTCATTTCTGTGGTCACTAAAATGATCTTATCTTGCATTCATTCAGCATGAAAACTGAAAGTTAATTCAAAGTGCCATTGTATCAGTTCCCTAGTTCTCATCCATGAATATGTACTCATTAACATTTATGTAACTAGTCCCTCTTATTGCTGATGTGATCAAAATCAAAGGGTTAATGAACTAAGCCACCCTTGCTAAAATAATCTTTGCAAAACCACATGTGGTAATTCTAATGAGCTATTTTACAGTAAATGTACTTACAAAGAGCATGAAGGAAACAAAGAAGCTGAGTTCTTGAAGTCAAATTAAAAATCAGTTTAGAAAAGCCAGTCTGGGTCCATCTAAAATACATTTTAATCCCACACTATTTTTTCACAAAAGATGCAGGGCAATTTGTGTGTGGATAGCCATTCTTTTTTTTTTTTTTTTTTCCTCCTTTTTTAATGACAGGGTCTCACTCTGTCACCCAAGCTGGAGTGCAGTGGCGTCGTCACAGCTCACTGCAGCCTCAACCTCACTGGGCTTAGGTGATCCTCCCACCTCAGCCTCCCAAGGAGCTGGGACCACAGACAAGCACCACCATTCCCGGCTAATTTTTTGAATTTTTTTGTAGGGATGGGGTTTCACCACGTTACCCAGACGGGTCTGGAACTCCTGGGTTCAAGCAATCTGCCCACCTTGGCATCCCAAAGTGCTGGGATTACAGGTGTGAGTCACTGCACCTAGCCTGGATAGCTACTCTTAAACACCCATAGAGAAATTAGATGTAAACTTTAGTAAGGGGAAACTGAGTCACCAAAAGACTAAAATATGTCTATTCTTCAGAATGAGAATTTAAATTGATAATAAATAAAAACCAAAAATCCTACCTTGATGCCTATTTCTGTGAATTTCAAGTAGGTGTATTTATTTGCCTACTTGTTGACATGAATATTTTAATATTGTTATTTTGAAATACCATAATATTTCATGTTATGTTTTCATAATTATAATAATATATTTTATAGCCTAGTGGGGAAATAAACAATGCTCAAATGTGAAATGAAAAATATGAGATTCCAAATGAATCAAAGAATCTGGAGATTCCAAAGAATCTTTGATTCTTTGATTCAATCTTTGATTGAACAGAGGAAAAATCTGTGTTCAGGGCAATCACAGCCTGAATCTCATGATGAGTTCTACTGTGGGGGCAGCATTTCTGAAGACAGTGGACATATTATTAATGATAAACATAGAGGAATGCTTGGTCAATGGACTTCTCCAAATAATATATAGAGAAACAAAAAGCAAAGAAAAAATAGGAGATCTACATCTTCACATTATTCCCACAGTAGCTTCTTATCAGTAGAGTGGCTAACTTAATGTCTCTCCCAGCACTCCTGCACCCAAAACAAATAGTCATTTTAAAACTCAACAAAATAAAGTCATTCAGCTGCCACAGATGGATAAAGTCATCACCAAGAAGGCATTTTAACAATGAAAAAATTTTGCTTTTAGCAAGATTCTTCCTAGGCATTCATGTTTTAACTTTTCTTTCTCCTTCACTCTTGTTTCCCTTCCTACACAGCCAATTTCATTCTCCAACTTATCAATTATTTTTGTACAGTGCCTCTCCTTTCATCCTTTTAGATATCCATTTACCACCCTAATCAACATTTCATGACCTCAAAACTTTCTTGTTTTTTTTTTTTCTGTCCTGTCTTTTTTGCTGTTTTAGTTTCCTGTTTTCTCCGTGCCTACCCCACACACTCTACTCTGTTCAAAACACTCTAAAGCCATCAGCAACACATCTATTTACTCTCAATCTCTGGGATATTTGTCCTGAGGAGGCCATAGAACATTCGGATGGTCTTTTAAGATTTATTGGTAATGAAGAAAGGGATACTGGCCTGAGATAAGGTGTCTGAAGGTGTTCTGAACATGGAAATGTTCTCTATACATGAGATGACTGTCTTTATTTTGCAGCACCAGATGTGTTTCAATTCAGAATGTCGTATTAGATGGCAACCTGGACTGGGGCCTTCTTACTGACTTGGTGTCATGAGTCAGCCCTTTCCCTTCTCTGTGCCTCAATGTTTTCAGAAATGAGATGAGGGACCACTCAAGGTCTGGGAATTCTGAAATAGAAGTAGGACAGGTGTTTAAAAAAAAAAAAAGGTGGGATTGGGGGGAAACAACGAATTCTTCTGAAAGAGGACATATATTACCAAGGAGCTGAATGTATGAGGAGGTTCCACAATCATTTTTAACTTCAGTTTGGGGCAAACAATTTGAGTGACATCTAGATTAACTGTGTATTTTTTTTTTTTTTTTTTTTTTTT
>NW_016812934.1:4085582-4086906 GCF_001698545.2 Rhinopithecus bieti | reverse complement strand
TTTTTTTTTTTTTTTTTTTTTTAGTTGATTTCTCTTATCTGGTGAGCACTGATAGGCAGTTACTAACATTAGAACCTTAAATCTCACTTAGTTTCAAAAGAACAGGACAATGATTGAGCAACCCTCTGGTAGCTAAAGGAATATTTTGAGACCTGGCTAATATTCTGAAGTTGACTAAACAGGCAAAGCCAACTGCACTTTCTTCTTCAGCAACCCAGTTGGAAAGCACAGAGGGTGATCGGAATAACTAAGAAACAGTGGGAGAGGAGAAGACAAGGGAGGGGTGATGGTAAGGAGGGAGAAGCAAATTGAAGAAAGAGAGAAAACAAAATAAAATATATTATAAAATGTCAAAATATCAAAGGAAATTATTTAAAAATCAAAATATTAAACAGTTCTTATGCATCAGAAACACAGCTGGTAGCATCTTTTCCTTCAGGTCTCAGCCAGTGGGCATGACTGTGTGGAACTACTTTCGAATTCTCAGTATTGTTTAACATTGACCAATAGCTTCTGGGAAGGCTTAGAATACTTCAGGAGTCTTCCACAGCAGCAGCATTTAGGAATATTTTAATCTACCCGAAGGTTAAAAACAAAATCAACAGAGAACAAGCTGAATTTTGGAGATTAGTAAATATACATTAAAATAATAGCAAGTGATAGCAGCATAGCTTCAAAGAGCATGCCGTTTTGAGTTGAACAAAATTAACTTGATCAGTGTCTGGAAGGGCATATTATATATCAGCATATTATCATTTGGTTGAGTTTCACTGGCAAGCAGAGAAATTTCCTCCTTCCCCTCTGTGAAGTGCTACTGTGGAGAGAAGCATTTTCAAGTTGGTCTTACTAAGAATCATCAGTGAACAATTTACTACTCCCAATCAATGGTTTCTAACAATGTTATATTATAACAGGAATGTCATCTCAGGGCACATACATAGGATTCTTAACTGAAGGATAATCACACAAAGATAAATTTAGTCTTTTTCTGCATTGGAGTATAGAAATACACCAGCACTTAAAATCTCAGAGTGACTTAGAGATGTTGGGTGCTTTTCAAATGAAAGTAAATTTGCGAGATTTTTAAAACAACATTTTTCTCACCTTTAAAAAAGATAAACAGGTTATCCGAGTCCATCTTGAAGCAGAATTTCATGGCTACAAATCAATGTGTTTGTTGGTTTCTCATGACTTTTGGTTAGTCAAGTGAACCTCAAACTATTCTTGACTGGGAGCATAGTCTATGAAGTAAAAAGATTTGTAGGCCACATTTATCACTTTTTCTGAAAAATATTGATAAAAATACTAAAACATATAAAATATA
>NW_016812934.1:4066580-4084553 GCF_001698545.2 Rhinopithecus bieti | reverse complement strand
ATATATATATACTTTAAAATAGTGAAATAATTTTGAAGAATGATGTGTTGCTTAAAGTTTCATAAATGGACTTATAAATATATTAATGAATCAGAAATAGAAGTTTAGATAATTATATCTTGTATTGTCAACATAGACAATGGCATAAACTATAATAATACCATTTTGAGTAGACCTACAGAAATCCTTGGTTTTGTGGCTAAGAGTTGTTTATTGACCATGTCTTGGTAGTAATTGATTTCATGGTTTAAAAGTATGAATTAATTATACTGAAATCTTGTATAATCCAATGAGAGGAAACCAAGATTCAGAGTCAGAAGTCCTAAGTTCAAGACCTAAAAATACCCATAACTGAAAATATGATTCTAGGAAAGTCTTGTAAATGCATTTTGAGCCTCAATTTCCTTACCAATAATTGAGGATACTTACTTTATTGGTTAATGCAAAGATCAAGAAAGAAAATATATTCAAAAAGTATTAATGTAAATGAACACACTAAGAAAATAACTATTATAATTACTAATAACAAGCAACAATTTATTGTATTTAGGAAAAATGGTCAAAAGAACCTCTCGACCTTCCACCTTGTTGCAAAAATGCTTAGCATTGACGTCAAAATCTTTGGTAAAGATAAGAAAGAATCTAAGGAAAATTTTAAGTAATTGTTGCTTACTGTAAATTCTTTTTTCTTTAGAGAGATATTAACGTAAATTGTTTAATATGAAGAAGTATTTGTAGTTTGTTTTCTTTCCCCAAAAAGAAAAAACAAAGTATTTAAAGAAAACATGTCACCATCTTTCCCTCGAAAGAATGACAAGATGTGAATAAAGTAGCATAATCAAACACTTTACTGTTTTGAAAAACACAGTACAATATGAGCATAGAGAGCTTCTTAGCAGCCCAGGTCGCTTGTATTGTTTGAGGCTTTCTGATATAGTAGGAGAACATAAACATGCCAAAATGGAGCCTCAAAATTTCTGATAAATTTTAGCTCTCTCTATATAGCAAAGTAATACTTTATGAGACACAAAAATAATGTACTATGTGTATACATCCCTTTAGCACCCAGGATGACCACAAGATGCTGGATAAATGATTCTGCAGTCTTCTTCCAACCCTCTCAACACCTGTAACAGTCCAGCGCTAAGCTTACTATTTTCATGATCCAGCAGCCAGATTCGAGTATGGAGTATGTATTGGGTAGCTGAAAATCTGTTCCTCACAATGGATAACGATGTTGCTCTCAATAGTCTTATCCAGCAAGAATTTTCTAGGTTCGCTAGAAAAATTCAGGACATATGAGTAGCCTCCTAGACGTGTCTCTATTTTTATCAGCCTCTGCAAGGATGAAGCACTTCCTTTTATTTCAAATAGAGTGAACACTGAGTCACTTCCCTCATATATATATATTAAAGCTGAGAATAAACTAACGCAGCCTGTACCTTTGTCTTCTCTGTCCACATGAAACAACTTTTACACGGCCTTTTAATTACATTCCCTCAAACTCATATTCTTTGAAAAAGAATTTTCTCTCCATGGAATTATTCCTGTAAACTGGCATATGAGGAAGAAAAAAGGACTCAAAACACTAATATTCACATCCATTCTAACCAAGTCCAATGCCAAGAAACGCACGGAATCTTTAAACGGACCTCCCACATTCTTGATAGGATGTTTTCTGTGCATGGTGATCCACAAATATTATCATTCCATGACAATGCAGTTTCATCAAGGTACGTCTCAATCCATGGGATACGAGTCCCACACAACAGACGGAGAATTTGGCGCAGCTCTGTGCACGCTGCGTGTGTTACTTACTGGTTATATTGCAGTGGCCACACTGAGTCCCGTATGGCGCCGTATTAACGAATGGCATGCAAGCACCTTCTGTTGAAACATCTGCGACAGGGAAATTGTAGGCATTTTTCCAGATAATTTTTGTGCTCTGGACCAAATTTTCATTAGGACTATAAAACCTGGCAAGCAGTATTGTTGTGTACGATTTTTTAATAAACTGGGACATGCCTTTGTTAAAGGAGTGAGGAAAAGGGCTCTTCAGAGACTCCTTTCTATTATAAAAAGTTCAGAAAACATATGACAGCTCACAAAATAACATTTCCCAACTTTTTTTTAAAGTGCAAGGTTCCAGGCTTTCGTAGACATATAAATAAAATTCACAGTTTTGGATGCAAAGGCAAAAATGCAGATTTTCACATCTTGGAGTAAATGATTCCAACGGTGGCTTTTCTTAAGCACATGTTTGTTAAGAATGAATACAGCCAACAGAGATGTTTTTTAGTATTTAATTTTTTATTCCGGCTGCCAAAAAATCCATGTAAGAGTTTGTGCTTGCTTTAAGAGACACTGTGTCTCAGAATGAGAAAAGAAAAACTGAAGAGTTTGGGCACATGCCTATTTGTACTCGTAAACAACGTGAACCCAACAACTAGCATTGTTCATTTTTCTCACCAGTTAAAATATGGGTTTGTCTATTTCTTTCCTCACTGCCAATATCACCCTACCACAGTAATGGAGACTAGAAAAACTCCCTTTTGTAGTTCTTTAATTCCCTGTGCCCTGCTACAAACACTAAGGCAAAACAAACATGCTTGGCAGTAAATATGTGCATTATCATTATGTAAATAGGCATGTTATCATCATACTTCGATGATGCTGTTCTTTGTAAAGGCTTTTTCCTTTTCCAAATATATTATCCAATTTAAGTTATAATGCATATTATACCACTGGGGCTGTATAAACACTCTAGATCAGAGAGAATTAGTAGACTGTATATAACAAAATGTTTACCACCTATGCATATGGTGTTTGATGCTAAGACTAAGACTACCAAACAACCAGACTAATGCTGCTTCACATTGTTCAATTCCACCACAGCAGTGCACAGAAGCCTTTGAGATTAATATCCATCTTGCTGTTCAAATTGAGTACCACATTATGACATTTTATATTGACAACATTATAAGCTGAGATGATACATTTTAAGCTTGATGAGATGAATGATCTAGTACTAGCAGAAAATAGGCTGCATATCTGAACCTTATATGAACTAGGAACGACTCATGTCACAGTCTGTTTGGAAATGTTACAATGTTTGCATAAATCCATTGCTTATGCATAAGCACCAGGGAACTAGAATCCTGAGGCAGGCAGTAATCTGTAAAGTTCTTGTGGCGCTTGATAAGCATGCAAGATGCATCTTACATTCTCCTTGGTGAATTGCAAATGTTTATATAAGAAAGAGCATATAGCTGCATATCGTATGAAAAGATCAACGCAGATTTCTTCAGTAGGGATTGGAACAGAGCATAAGAAAACGAAGGGCCTAGTACATAATTTACTCAGGCCCTTAAAAACAAGCAAGACTCACCTAAAAAAGTAGATTTTTGGTCTTATTATTTGTCTTCACATTCTATAGTTGTCAAAATTATTGGACCTATCAACCATTCATTTTATTTTACCTATAAAGACATAGCAGCATCCATAATTAAAGTGAAGATGATAGTGTCCCTTTGCTTCCATTACTTTCTCTTTTATGGAGCAAGTAAGCTGTTAGAGGTGAAACAACAAGACAATTATATTTATTCTGTTTGTTTGTTTAAATAATGTTGTCAGTGTTGTTTTTAAAGTCTCCTAAATGAGTATGATGTTTGACACATAGTTAAACTGATAAAAGCTCAAACTGCTTGAAGATTCAATTTCTTTAAATTTAAAACTCATTAGCATTGGAATCTGATTTACAGGGTTTCAGAATAAATACATTAGGTGATGTTTTTATTTGTTCACCTCACCCTTTACAAAGTATTTGTTCAGTGTAAAGCCTTTTTGTCTTTTAAAATATGTTATTCAACTTTAGTTATCATGCATAGTATATCACTGGGGCTGGAAACAAACCTATAATGGCTTTGAGGGATTTCAAATATTCAACATATATATCAGACCCTCTGCTTGACCTAAGAAAAGATCATTTCTCCTTTATCATCGGATTCATGGTGGGTAAGATTTGAGAAGAGGAGCTGGTAGGCAGATCACGCATAAACACGAACACAATGTGCTAGACATAATGTTTTGTTAGGCCTTCATTTGGGGAATGACCACTCTCCTTCACTCCAGGCCTTTTTATTTGTTGTCCCCACCCCTGCCCCTGAACCTGTTCTCTTCCTCTTTATCTGGCTCATTTCTAGTTGTGTTGGTTTGCTAGGGCTACCATAGAAAGTACCACAGACCAGATGGCTTAACCAACAGAAATTTATTTTTATTTTTTTTCACAGTTCTGGAGGCTGGAAGTCCAAGATCAAGGTGCTAACATGATTGATGTCTGACTAGGCCTCTCTTCCTGGCTTACAGATGACTACCTTCTTAGTTTGTCCTCACGTGCCCTATCCTCTGTATGCACATGGCAGGAGGTGGGGAGGTAAGGAGAGAGACAGAGAGAGAGAGAGTGATGAGAGAGACAGAGAGAGAGAGAGAGATAATGCAAGTGACTTCCAGTGACTCTTCCTCTTAGAAGAATACCAGTCCTGTCAAATTAAGATCTCACTCTTAGGACCTCATTTAACCTTTATTACTTTCTTAAAGACCCTACCTCCAAACAGAGTCACATTGAGGGTTTTCAACTTAAGAATTTTGGTAAAACATAATTCCATTCATAACACTAGTCATGAGTCAGGTCACAGCTATGATTTGCTTTTCTCCTGGGAACTCTCCCTAACCTTAAAGTCTGGGTTAGGTGGCAGTTTTAAATTAAGCCACAGGACCAATGCCATTTTGCATGCCCCTAGTAGTAGGCCTGATATTTTTTCTATCTTATGATAATGGTGTATAGTTACGAGTTGGAATATTATCTTGAAGTAGGCACCAAGTGAGTTAGACATGTGTGAACCAAAGCTCCAGACCAGAGTGTGAAAAATCAATGGGAGAGCCCCTCTGTGGGAGTAAACCTACTTTTTGCCTTTGTGAAAATGCAAAATGAGGACTGGAAAACTTATAAGAGAGTTAGAATCTACAGGCAGTGGAGTAACAAAAGTTGAAAAAATGTTATCTTAGCAGCTCGTACTTATAGGCCTAATTGGCTTAATTAAAAAGAGACTTCGAAGTCTTATGGGTCAATGTGACTTAGACTGGGGGCAGACCGTAGGCAGTGCTGAAAACTGCCAGTCACTTGTCTACACTCTATTTGAGATCCACGAAGTCAGATGCGGACCTGTGTCCTACTTTCTTTCTGAGTCACACGGTGTTTCATCCTTTCCTTGGAGGGAGAAGTGGGAACATGTCCTTCGGTGGGTTCACAAACTTGAATGTATAATAAGGTAGTCATTGCCATTGGCTTCCTTTTCATTTTCAGAAATCCTATCTGGCCTCTGACAAGTTCCTTCAGAAGGGTGATAGCCACTCACATATTTTAGCTTCTCTGCAGGGTCCCTCTGAGGAGCCCTTACTGCCTCTTCCCATTTCATGGGATTAACTATGATTGAGATTGTATCAGTACTGAACAAGCCTTGGTGACCTGATAGGGATTTGTCTAGATTAGTTAAGTTACATAAGAAGCTGAGAGAATCTCCATGCAGTAGAAACCTATTAAGAAGTGGTTCTCCGCTCCAGGGCACATTTAACAATGTATAGAGAAATCTGGGCTTCATACTACTCGATGGTGGGCAGGGAGGGTAACACTGGCACCTAGTAGGTGGGGGCCAGAGATGCTGCTAGGCATCCTACAATGCACACAACAGCCCCCACAACAAAGGATTATCGAGCCCCAAATGTCAATAGGGCCAAGTTTGGAAAACCTGGTTGTAGAGGTTAAGAAAATGGGCTTTGGACTTAAACAGCTACCTAGATAATTTTCTGAGCCTAGCCAAGGTTAAATTCACCCAACTATAAAATGAGGATTAAAATATGCATTTCTTAGTTCTTTTATAAGGAGTAACTGAGATAATACATTTGTTGTCAGTTTAGCACAAACCAAGTGCTGGACAAACTCTAAAGTGCTTCATGCAGTGACTGAATCAGAAAGCATCGAATAAATGTAAGCAACAACTGCAATAGATTTCTAAATAAATGAACAAACTGTTGCAAATATATAACATTCAGACTAGATTATGGATTCTGTGTGTTGCCTGTGCATGTGTGTGTGTGCGTATTAGACTGGCAAATTATCTGTGATTGCTCCATTGTTCTGAGAAGTGAAACTATCCTATGATGCATAGGAGAAAGGAGTGCAAATCACCAGCCAGGAAAATCCCAGCTCTATCCAGCCTCACCTCTTGAGAGATCAGTGGGCTCTGGGGATAAGGGACAAGCAAGGGACAAGCAACAGGACAAGAGGGCTCAGGCGGTGAAGAAAGAAAAGGAGTGGATGGAAAGAGGAAGCTGAGTAGGGAGGATGGCAGCTGAGAAACCTCCGTGAAGGTAGAGGCCCAGAAAGCCTGGCAGAAAGCAACACACATATGGGAGATTGAAGGAAGCAGGGTTGGAATTTTAAAGCTAATTTTTACCTATAGCTGCCACCTTGATATCATAAGAATCCAGCCTTCTCAACTAAAAAATAACTTATTTTCCTTTTGTGAAAACACGTGGAACATAATAGGTCTTCAATCAAGACTCTACTGTAACTACCCTTAATCGAACTGTCAAAGTTTTGCCAACATCAGCAAACTCTCTGTTATCTCTTCCACCTTTTGCCTCCCTCCTCCCAGAGGCAGCCAGCCAGCCCTCAGGCTGTGTGGACCAGAAGTGCCAGATGAACACACTGGGGTGGAGCATTGTTCTGTTGGTGTGTGCAGGTCATTGTACACCGATTTATATCCAACACGAATTGACTCCTAGTGGGAACTTTGTTTTTAAATTACCAAATATGAGGACATGTGAAATTTCTGAATAATCACTGAGTAATTGAACCTAGTATTGGAATTACTGAAAAACTGGAACATTCTTGATGTTAATTTTCTAATCAGTAAGAGCATAAAATAACTAGCTTTTAAAGAGCCATCATATATCCATTTACCAAAACTTCACGTAAGAAAGAAATTATCTTCTCAGCATTTTTTTTTTAACTCAAATTTATTTCTTTCACTGAGGAGCTCTCCCAGAGTGAAGCTCTTGAAAGGAAGCAGAGCTCAACGGCAAACCCACAAGGCTCACAGGGCGCCTGCGTTTCCCTCTCACTCCTTTCAAGTGGAATGTAGTTTTCAAGAAAGGAGGAAAGAATACCAATGCTAGAGAAGCCTTTTATAAACAAGCCATTTAAACTTCAGAGACAATTAGCCCCCTGCCCATTTTAAACTTGTGGGTTTCATGGCCTCAGCTTTCTTGATAATTTACTTTGGAAATTCCCAGGCCTGTTAGGCTGGCCTGGGTGACTTCTGCCTTCACATGTGTGGCTGCTTGGAGACGTCCAGCTGCCATGGTCAGTTTGACGAAGTATACATAAGCTTTTGGCACCACATATTTGCAATATCATGGACGGTCAAGGAGGCGCCTGTTATAAAAATACACAGTGAAACACAACTGAAGGACTGCTCTTTCTCAAAGACGGACGTAATGCATTCCTTCTGTTTAGGCTCATTTTCCAGCCTTTCACATTCTTTGTGAACAAGAGTTATAAAACAACCCTGATGCAGGCCAATTATTTTTACTTTGAAGGCCATTAATCAAGATTGACTAAGAAAATGAAGACAGCTAAGCAAAATTTCATATGTGACTAGAGTGAGATTAAAATAAAACCAGATGGGATGGACAGAGACACTAAGCATTTTTTTTTTTTTAATTTTTGGACTCTTGTAATAAATGTCTTTTACAAATTACAGCGCTCTTATTTTCTTACAGTAAATCAAATCAGGCCATAATGTACAAGTGGTCTCATTGCTGAAATGTCAAAAATAGAACCTGCCTTGTTCTTGTAGAGTAATTCTTCAAATCTAAACCAGCAGTGCAGGCTAACAGTCTATAAACCATCTACCTGTGTACAATCAGAACTGTACCTGATGGATGTGTTTCTCATGGTCTCGGAGCAAACCACACAGTGAATTCTCAGAAATCGCATCATGAAATGATTAGAGTTTTGAATCAGAGTTGTCAAGTAGTCCAATGCCCTTTAAGTTAAGAAAAGGTGAGTTCAAGACCTGTTAAATATTTCAGATTCTCCGTCATGAAAATGACTAAGGGAGGCCACAAATTCTATCTACTTAAAGACTTTAAAATTGTTTTCCCTCAAATTGTCAGGATCCGATATTACTAGTAGATATACTATTTTGTCACAGAAATACACATTTTGAATAGAATAGTAAGAGATATGTGTTTAAAAAATAAAATGAAGTTTTTCCTTCTGAATTTCTTCATCTTTTTTTTCCCCAAATTTTGCAAGGGTCTGTCTCCCATGCTTCAAACAGCAGAAGTATCTTCCTGCAGTGAGCAAATGACTGAAAATAACCAGCTGTTTCAGGATCTCTATCAAAACACACACAATAATCCCGAAGAATTCTTCTCCATTTAGCACTGTCAGGTTAAAAAGTCGGCTTAGGAAATGAGACTAAACTTTCTTTTCATAACACTCAATGAACCATTCCACAATATATTTAGAGAGGACATATGCATTTCTTAAAGCAGATTTAAAATAATCTGGAAAGAAATTGAAGTAAATTTTCAACTATAGTAAATTTTCTTAACTCTTCAGATGCTGCCTTTTCAAGATGAAGGCAATTTTGAGTTTACAAATAACATTGTTTTTAAAAATTATTTTACTGAAAAAAAAAACAGTCAACCCATGAGAATAAAGGGGAGCCACCACTCCTTCTCTATACCTCCAAATAAGCGCAAAACATTTCATAAAATTCCTCAGAAAAAAACATGCAACTGCCTAGACATAGTTATACCGTATTTAATGCATTAAATTGTGATTCTTAAAAGCCACATTCACTTTGTGTGTGTGTTTTTTTTTAAGTGGACTTGTCATTTATTTGCCTTCTATTTAAAGTCTTCTGGTGAATCCTTCTGTAAAGTTTCTTGTTGACATGTGGAGGCTAACATCATGGAATATTGCTGAATTAAATTGACATAAATCAACTTCTGAAAGGTATTACTTTTAAAAGTTTAGATTTTTATGTGGATTTCTTGATTAGTGACTCTACAAGCCATACTAACTCTCCCCAACATGCTTGATCTGTAAATCCAGGAGTAAAGGACTCTATACGTTGATGTGTCTCTAACTCATGCAGAATATTACCAGAGACATTTTCTGCCTTGATCTCAAATGGCATACCGAGTCCAAATTCAGTGTCTTTTGGGGTTCAAAACAAGCTACTTTTCTCAATGTCCAAATATCTGTCAATTGCAACTTCATCTTCCAAACCTAAATCTCAAAATCCCTAAATTTTAACATCTTAGATCCTCTTGAAAAATCTCAAATACCCATGCCACGTTCAATCACTAGTCTTCCAGCCACCCAGAGCTATCTGTCAGTCAGACTATGCAGTCAAAACTTCCCAAGAGTCCAATACAAAGGAACTGACCATCTGGGAAAATGTGCCCAGGGGATGGTGCCGTTACTAAGTTATCAGCCTTTTAAACAAAGAGGGGAAAATCAGGCTAAAAGCATAAGAAATGGAGCAAAATACATAAATTTAACACAGCCAAAAGAGAACTCATTAATTTTCCCCCACTTCCCTCTTAGTATTTGCCATCTTCCACTTTCATAATTCATGCTCAAACCAAAAAATCTGGGAATTGTTCTGTATTCTGCTCTTTCCTCACCCCCATGTAATCCACCCGTAAATGCTACGAACTCTGCCTTCAAAACACATCCCCATTCTCAAACACTTGTTTGCTATCACTATTAAAATCTTAGTCAAGTCTCTCATATCAGCAATCTCTTCCCTAAACTATCGTCACAGATTCCTCCCCAATGTACCTGCCTCATTTTGGCCCTATAATCAATTCTCAAGGCAGAGTGATCTTTTAAAAATGGAAATTAGGTCTTTCTTTACACTCCTCTTGAAAACTTTCCAGTTGTTTTAATTCCTAAATAGAGGAACATTCTACCTTATTACAATGCCAACACCTTAACTCATTACAGTAGCCTGTACAAACTTACCTCGTGTAGCCTCTACCTACCTTTCAGATATTGCCTCCTTCCGCTTTTCCTGTGGTTTACCATATTCAAGCCCACTGACCCTCTCTCATTACTGGATTAAGCCAGGTTCATTTTTGTTTTGAGACCAATGCACTAGATGTTCTCTATACCTAAAATATTCTTTTCCCAATAATTTGGGAAATACTGTAGCTGTCTATCTTTTATCATTCAAATGTCTGTTTGAATGTCATCTCCTCAGAAGAGCCACTCTAATACTCTGCTTAAATTTTCCCCCAGGCACTCTCTGTCACATTACCTTATTTTGATTCTTTACTTATTTTCTTATGGATATATTCATTTATTTGATCAATGTCTATCTATCAACAATAGGATGTAAGCTTCATCAGGGCAGGGTCCTTGTCTCTCTTGCTAACTGCCATAAATCTATCATTAGATTGAGTGTGGCCTTCAATAGGAATAAGTTTGTTGAATAAATAAAGGAAGGAAAATGTGGGAAAAAAGAGAAACTAAGAACACATCAAAAGGGAAGTAGAAACAAAATGAGTAGAGATAGAGCTGATGCTTCTTTCAGAATCCAAGCCCATAAATGTGGGGTCTATTCTGTGGCTTTTCCTCTATGTGGGCAGAGCTGGTTTTGAAAGGGACAAAGTCAGTGAATACAATCAATTATCCATGAGAATGCCTTTTCAAACCCTTCCCCTCTTGACATTTCTGCCTCCATTCACGTGACCCTTTCTCTCGGTTCTCTATGCTTTCTGAGCTGGACCACCTTGTTCTGATCTTGACTATTCCCAGTCCATCCAGTGCACTGGTGCCAAATTAATCTTACTAAAAACAGTATGAATGATGTCACCTTCCAGCTCAAAACACTCTTCAAGTGGTTCTCATTATCTAAGGGTAAAGGTCAAACATTTTAGCTTAGCACACAAGACCACAGGAGTGCACCCAGACAACCCTCCCAGCCTTATCTCCCCTGGCTCCTCAACAGGAACCCAGTCCTAGTGAAGCTGGGGACTCCTTAGCCCCTTGAACGCATGTTGTCCACTCCCCGTCTTGCCCGTGGAACTTAGGATGATGAAAATCTTCTCTTCTAGTCAGCTTTTAACCAGGAATCATGGTCCAGACAGAATCCCAAAGGAACTTTTAAAAAAATCCTAAAATGCTTATTATTCTTTATTGTAGCTTTGGCCATTATCACACATTACTTCTAAATGATCATTATTTTCTCCTTAAGTCTCGTTTCCTTGAAGGCTGGAAATATATTTTTCTATTTTTTCTCACTCCTCTCAACTCAAACCTAGAAAATAGATTTTTCTTTACTTTCTCCCCTTCCTCAGACTCAAACTTTGACATGTTACTGAAAAGCTTACAGAGACTGTATTTACTAACCTGAAAGGAAGGATGATAATGGTAGGTTTGCAGATTTGCTACAAGAATTAAAATTAAATGAGATAATGCATGTAATAAGTCTAGCACAGTGCCTGGCATTTAAAAAGTGAGGTTCATTTCTGATTATATTCATCTATTGCATATATTATACTATATTCATCTATTGCAGTGAAGTAGGTTAACAAATCAATTGATAAATTAATCAAATAATCTATTTAGAAACTGTAAAACACTGCTGGTTATGATATGGATTTATTTATACTGCAAGTACAACTCTCCAAAACATACATATAGTAAACACAAGTTAAGCTTTTTAAAAAGGATATGACTTCTGATTTTCAGTACCATCACTATAACCTGTAACCTGACCCAGTAATTCTTAACCTCTTGTAAAACTGAAACCCCTTTAAAAATTGTATTAAAGCCCTTGGATCTCTCCCTAGAAAAACACACATACATTTAAAAAATGTATGTATAACTCTCAAGAGCTTCATTGTCCCTTCTAGCCTATGCATGAATTTCTGGCAATCTATTCAAACTTTATCAAGCCATAAAGCCCAATGTTCAGAAACCCAATGTCAAGACTGTTCACTCTGTCTATTCCTGGCTCTTTGACAATACTACATTGATTACCAAACACTAATCTCCAGCAGAAGGCATGAACTCACTTTTTTAAAAAAGGCAAATTAAATGAAGTAAAAGAAAACCGAGAACCAAAGTAATGAAGAAATATGTTTCTTTCAACACTTTTGTAACAAGTGCAACAGGCTGCTTTCATGCTGGATTTCAAAAACACGGACCACTAATTTTTGGCTATTTCTTTTCTACAAATGAGATAGAAATTACAATATCACAAGAAATCCCAAGTTCACCTTCAAATCTGGGGTTTTAGTTTGCAGAAACAAAGAAAGAGAAAGAAAGACCTTTCTTTCTTTTCTTTTCTTTCTTTCTTTCTTTCTGTTTTTCTTTCTTTCTTTCTTTCTTTCTTTCTTTCTTTCTTTCTTTCTTTCTTTCTTTCTTTCTTTCTTTCTTTCTTTCTTGTTTCTCTCTTTCTCTTTCTTTTCCTTCCTTCCTACCTGCTTTAAAGTTATTGAATACATGCTTGGTGCCATGCAGTTTGCTAAAAATTGGGCAGATAGTAATGAGCAACACAGTTCCTGCCCTAACAAATCTTCCAGTCTCTTGAATAATACAACATCACTAATTACTTATATGAATGGATAAGGGGTAACAATATAATATGTACCAACAATTATATGTACCAATAACATAATATGTACCAACAAGGACAATTGTTGGATGTTATAAGAGTATACAACTGGAGAAGAAAAGCTCCCCTAGGGATCAGAGGAAGTTTCTTGGAGAAAGACGCATTTTTACTGAGATCTGAAGACTGGGTAGGAGTCAATCAGATGAAACATGTGGAATGAGGGGATTGGCATGCTGTGATAGGAGAGTCACCAAGGCAGGAAAGAATATCCTAGGAACTCAAAGAAAACATTGCTGTTGGAAGGTGGAAGAATTATGGTAAGACTTGTAAGTTATATATTTGTTAGGAATACCTCTGATTTCAAGTCATAGGTAACAGTGGCTTTAAAATGTGGGTTGAATTTTTCTTATATAATAGAAATTTTAGAGATAAGCAATTACCCACACTGCTTCAGCTATCCATTGATATCACCAGTGACCCAGATTTCTTCTGCTCTTCCTCCTTTCATGATGAGTGCATTTTCTTTCATTCTCATGCTTGCCATTTCATGGTTATAAGATGGCTGCTGAAGCTCCAGGCATCACCACCATATTCAAGGCAGGGAATAATGAAGGAAAAGTGGCAGCACCAGCTACATCTCTCAGGCTGTCATGGGGAAAGTTGACTGAAGAGGCAGAGATGATATGTGGTGATAGAAAGATATTAACCTTGTAAAAATGCCTGAGACATGAATGGAGATGATGGTAGTAGAGAGGGGGAGAAGAGGGATTCAGGAAACAGAAGGTTTAGGATAACTAACTAGTCATAGGATTGTTATGTATAGAAAATGCAGTCATGTGTGTGAGTGCACTTTAAAACTATAAAGTTTTATATGAAATTTATATGCATTTTAAGGTCAGAATTTGACAAGTTTGCTATTAAGATACACGTTGTCCTTGAATTTAAAACTCCTCTTTCATTGGAACTCTTGAAAGATATAAAATGTGGTTGATTCATTTGGTAAAATAAAGGTATGTTCTGATCCTTTTAAAAAAGTCAAAACTTCACTTCCCAGTGATGTAGAAAAGACAAAAAACATCCCCAGGCCAACTGTATTTGCTCCCTCCAGCTTAATAAAATAATCGTGCTTATGTGCTTATACCAAGGAAAACCCAACTGCAGCAGATAAAAGGATAGCTTTAAAGACACAAGGAAAAGTTCCAATCTGCCTTCAGTAAGGTGAATCCTTCTACAGAAAAAAAGGTGGTGATGGAGGGTGGGGGGCACTAAACCCACATCCTAATATGAATCTCATAAAAAATTAGAATTTCTCATTTTTCTATAACCGCTACTATTAGAATTCATTCCCAGGCTGAGATTTTCTTTTATTTCAACTCTCACATTAACAGTCCAAGAATAAACCCTTGATTAAAGAAAAAGGATTACAGTGAAAGGGTTGAAATAAGCTTAATTGTAGAGGTGTGATTAATGCCACAGTGATAGACTCCCAGGTAATGATTTTTAAAATTTTATAGGAAATGTTTAACAAGATGATTGCCTGACTATAAAATTCTCTGTATAAGAAAATAGTCCTTGAAAGCAGCATTGGGCCCTGTTGCACTAATACATTTATGAATGGCAACATTTCTTTCATAGTTGTGATGAATGCTAAAGTAGAAACTTTATTATAATGATTTTGGACCCAGAACTGTGAAAATAGAGGGCAGAATATGAACATTTTACCAGATCAATCAATTTTCATTTAAAATTCCACTTATTGTGTATGGTATCAAACTATGAAAATGTAACATTTCAAACTAGTGATTTCTATCCTACCAAAATTGCAGTACTTATTTGGGTTTTAAAGTAGATAGGATCAGTGTTAGAGACAGCATGGTGTAGCCAAAAAAAAAAAAAAAAAAAAAAAAAAGGAAAAAAAAAAAAAAAAAAAAAAAAAAACCAGATTGAAATACCTGTGCTGTAGTTTCTTCTTTTATTTAGTCATTCAATCTGCGAACATTTATACAAGGCCTAATAATTGTAAGACACTGAAATAGAAAGACCCCAGATGTTTCTAGGTATTCTTCTTGAGAAATGCTCAGGCTCCACAGGGTAGGAACACAGAGGCCGACACATAATTGAAACATCATAAACAGTATGACCTTGTGTTCATTTGTAATGGAAGCATATAAGTTTATGGGAACATAGAAGAGAGAAATTCATCTCAAGAGGGTGTGGCTTAAAAAGGGGCTTAGGGGCCGGGCATGGTGACTCACGCCTGTAATCCCAGCACTTTGGGAGGCCGAGGTGGGCAGATCGTGAGGCTAGGAGTTCGAGACCAGCCTAACCAATATGGTGAAACCCCGTCTCTACTAAAAATACAAAAATTAGCTGGCGTGGTGGCACATACCTGTAGTCCCAGCTACTTGGTAGGCTGAGGCAGGGGAGTCGCTTGAACCTGGAAGACGGAAGTTGCAGTGAGTCAATATCGTGCCACTGCACTCCAGCCTGGCGACAGAGCGAGACTCAGTCTCAAAAAAAAAAAAAGCGGGGGGGAGGGGGCAGGGTGTGGCGCTCAGGAAAGCTTCCAGTAAGCATGAGCACATGAATTAGGACTTGAAGTCTTCTCTTACACAAGGGGACTGAGTCAGTTCAAGGGGGCCAAAAACATTAGGAAATGGTGCCCCTTTTAAGGAGCTCAAGCAATTGACATTTTCAGAGTTCAAAAGTGGCAAGACACGAGACAAGACAACGTTGATCAACTTTGGTTAACTTCAGGAGAGAAAAAAATCATGCTGGAAGGATATAGGATGGCTCATAGAGAGTCTTACAGCCCTGTGCTCTCTTACAGAGCTTGGACTTAATCCTGAAGACAACAATGAACCATCTGGAAGATGCCATGCTCATATTTATATTTGAAATCATTTATGTGGATTACTCTACAAAGGGCAGATTTAAAGGAGACCATTAGGAGTCTCCTGGCAATGGGCTGAGAGAAAGAGGCTGGAGAAGAGCTAGGGAGTATTGGGATGTTAAATTTGCAAAAATAGAAAGGAATCAAGGATATGGGTTAGAGGACACGCCAAGACTGCCCCCAAGAATAATGAAAACAAAACTGGTGTGATGGGGAAGGGGATGAGTGCTCAGACATGTGGAGTTTTAGGCACCTATGGATTTCCAGGTAGAAATGACAGAAGAAAATTGCATACACAAGTCAGCAACTCAGGGAGGATTCTGGCTGAAGAGAGTCACTAGAAGTTACCAGTATGCAGCATAACTGCATTAAAAGGGCATTCGGCTACTGAAAGTTTGCTTGTTAATAACACCACTCAGGGAGAGCTGTGGCATGAAAGGAGCAGGAGGCCTTTACTGTACTGTGAGATTCCTTGAAGATCAAATGAGAGACTGTGAAACAAGAATATAGAAATATGACATGGTTATTATTTGAACTTGACTCAAATGTTTAAATGATATACCTTAAGAAACAAATCATAAAGCTGTAATCATAACAACAAAAACAAAATTCATCTGTTGATGTCGAATCACTGCAATGGTATAAGGGGGTGAAGCATTTCAGAGGTGATTAGCTCATGAGGGTAGAACTGTCATGAATGGGATTAATGCCCTTATGGAACAGGTCCCAGAGAGCTGCCTTGCATCTTACAACATATGATAACACAGGGAGAAGGTCCCATCTATAAATAAGGAAACAGGCCCACACCTTGACCTCAGACATCCTAGCCACTGGAGTGGTGAGAAATGAATTTCTGTTGTTTATATGCCACCTAGTCTATGGTATTTTGTTATAGCAGCCTAGATGAACTAAGACACTCATTTACCAAAATAGTTTTATAAGTGTGAGGTAGAGAGACATTAGGATGAGCAGAAAATGTTGCTATGAGAATTTTATAACTCCACTGAAAATCTATCCAGATTAAATTATTGGGAAGAAATTGATGAAGGAAACAATACCTAATATTTGAAAAATGATTTCAACTTTTCTAAGGTTTCAGGTTTCATTTATTCCTTATATTTTCCTGTATGTACATTTAAGAACAAGTCAAATTAATTAGAATAACACTCTTTGAGGTTAAAATACCCAAGCTATTCCTCAGGAGAAATTAGTACTCAAGAATTCGAGGACACTATAGGATTTAAAGAACTGGTGGGGGATTAAAAGCTCACACTATTTTGGTAACCAAGTCCAGTGAATTTTGAAACTAATTATTTGGCTTTCATTACATCAGAAGTAGATAGTAGATAAGATCATTTTATCTGTTTATGTCTTCAGTATTAAATTTTAACTCCATCTTCTCTTTTTCTCAGTAAGTGATCCAAAATTATCTTGCTGCTTTCCCAGAAATAATCTTAAAGTCAGTGCTCAGTACGGAGATAATGATTTCAGTAGAACTGTGCTTCAAAAAAGACGAATTAGATGAATTGTATTCATTTAGTATGTACAGACTTCAGGTCCTTTTTTCCAATAGAGCAGAGAAAGATGCAACACTCCCTTGGGTCTTGTTGAAGCCCAACAAGAAGAATTTGCTAATTTGGTACAGTATTGCATTAAAAAAAGATATCATGCTGGTTTTTAATATAGTTAGGATTAACATTAAAAACCAGCAGAAGAGTATGGTGTTTGGAATCAATTGTAAGATCCCGTTGCAAGCTAGGTAACAACTTTGAACCTTCACTGTAAAGTGAACACAATGACACCTCCCTAGTACTACTTAACAGATGAATTAGATAATGCATATAATGGGCTTAATACAGGAGCTGGTAATTGTTTCTTAATAAATTAATAGACACTCTTATTGCTAATAATAAACATTATTTTCATAAATAAAATCACTTTTATAATTTTCTCATGTAAGATGACCTTTACAAATAAAATCACTTTTCTAATTTTCTCATATAAGATGACCACCTTTGCAATTCAGAGTTTATTTTGACTGCCCAGCATGTAAACACTTGTAATGTGAAAGGGCTCTCAAGAGAGGTGAAAAACTGGGTCATACCTCCTACTATGAAAACTTAAAAGTATGTTGATGTTTCTTTCTTTCTCTGACCAACTAGATGTTCCCATTTTTGGAAAGCACAAATGTATACTCACATGGCATGGATTCCAAGAGTACTTTTGAAAAATTGTGGTTAGCTAAAAATTTATATCTAATTTATCTTTACCTTTTAGTCCTTTTCAAGTATTTTTTGGAGAATCTAAACCAATTTTCTCATTCATTAAGTTATTCCTTTTATTATTGCTTATATATTACATATAAATATATTAATA
>NW_016812934.1:4046908-4066304 GCF_001698545.2 Rhinopithecus bieti | reverse complement strand
TAAATATATTTTTATTTATTATTTCTGTGAAAAAAAAGATAAGTGACCAATGAACAGGTCACAGTGCTAAATATCTCATGATAAATGAAGAATGAAGAAGATGAGACAATAGAAAGAAAATTAAATGATAAATCAGACAATAGAAAGAAAATTAAATGGTATTAGTAAATGTGAGAAAGTCAAAGGTATACCTGTTATGGCCATTGTCTAAAATTAACTGAAAATTGCATAAGTCTAGTTGTATTGAATATAGTGGCAAAATTATGCTATATTTCATTTACCTTTAGTACTACTTGTTCCTCCAAAAAATAATTAAGCATTGTTTTTTCCTACAAGTATTATATTTCTGAGTTATAAGACTAGCGTTTATTATGCTGCTGAGTTTTTATGACATTCTTATATGGACCAGTGACTTTTCCATCTTTTATCTAATAGTTTATATTATATTGTATTTCATTAACACTCATTGTCAAAAAAACTTTTTAATTTATATTCAGAAAACACTGAGGACCTCTATGAGATACTAACTCTGACTAAGTTATAATGTAGTTAGTTGTATCTTTGTGTACACTACTGGGGTTTGGTTTCCAAAAGCCCCAAACATAGCACAAATGAATGATCTCAGTCAGGACTCCTCTTGTAGGTGCATAGTAGTCACTCAGTAACTTAAAATTGATTGATTCTTGCACTCTCCATGCACTAGCCTGGCCAGGCCTAAAAGTAAATTAATGTTTGTACTCTGAGTAGAAGATAAAACACATTTCTAGTTTTGGAAATCATTAAACAGAATAACTAGTAATGGATGATTATTATTGTGTCATTCCACTCCCATAAAAACATGAAAGAAAGACAAAGTTTTGCATAAAGGCAGAAGTCCAATCCCTCCCTCCTATGCAACTTTCCACTTCCGTTTAAAAATGAGATTATGGAGTGTAGTGGGCAAAATAATGCCCACCAGCCCCCTCCCTTCAGAGGAATGTCCAAGTCCTAATCCCTAGAAGCTGTGAATACATTATGTTACATAGCAAAAAGGGATTAAGGTATTAAGATTGCAGATGAACTTCAGGTTGCTAAGTGGCTGACCTTATAATAGAGAGATTATCCTGGATTATCTGAGTGGGCCGAATTAATCACAAGAATCCTTATAAGTGGAAGACAGAAGCACAGGAGAGTCAGAGAGAGAAGTGATGGCAGAAGCCAGGTCAGAGTGGTGCAGCATTGCTGGCTCTGAATATTGAGGAAGAGGATACCAGCCAAGGAATGTGAGCAGCCTGTAGAAGCTGGAGAAGGCAAGGACACACAGCACCCTGGAGAGCCTCCTGAAGGGATGCATATTTGCTGATACCTTGATTTTAGCACAGCCAGACCTGGGTTGGACCTACACCTGCCTAACTGCAATGTAATAAATATGTGTTGCTTTCAACTACTAAGATTGTGGTAATTTGGTATGACAGCCAAGAAAGTAATATATAGTGCTTATTATTATATAACTTTCTAAAGTAACTAAGTGGAATATCTGGAAATTTGAAAATGAGGAAGCTGCTCTAGCCTAGATAAATTTTAAAGTGCCTTCCCATTATGAAATTCCAATTTCCTTCCATTAAAGTGTATGCAACAGCAACTAAACTGGCCCCCAATCTATAGCTTTGGCAAAAGGTACTTAAGAGTCCCCTCTCTCCTTTATTTCCCTCTCAGGCAATTTTTCATTTGTTCTATTTATTTGACTTTGTATTTATTTTGGGAAAATCATGTTATTTTTATACCGTCCACATCAGTTAGGAAGAGATAAATCCTTTGCCAAAATTAATGGAACCAGTACTTATAAGGCCAGGTATTGCTGAAATTAAAGAGGAATCCTTAATGTCACGAATGGCCAAATTTACCCCGGGAAGAGATTTTTCTTCCAGTTAACAAGCTCTTGACATAGTCATTCCCACCATTCCACAGTATTTCTTGGCCAAATTGTTATCAAAATAGTGAAGCTGACAGGCATAGGAAGACACAGGCTGTATAGAGGAGGGGTGATTCATAGGGTACCAAAACGTCATTTGGGGTGACAGCTGGGTGGCCTGAAAAGTCAGGAATGGAGTCATCACATATTCCTAGAAAGCCTTTCACAGAGGTAATTCATTTCCAGTTTGAACTACGACATGTTAAAAAAAGAGTTTCTTCTACATTACTAATATATATTTTTTTCTTACCAAGTCTACTGACTAGAGCATTCAGTTGGTAGGAATTATTTTTGCCTGAATTAAATATGGATGGGTAACTCAGACCCATTTCAGGTTCAACAAACATCTTGAACTATTTTTCAAACATTTGGGATTTGGCAAAAAAATATTTTACTCAGTAATTTTCTGCTTATTTTTGAAACCCTGTGTGTTTAAGGG
Source organism: Rhinopithecus bieti (assembly GCF_001698545.2). NCBI lineage: Eukaryota > Metazoa > Chordata > Mammalia > Primates > Cercopithecidae > Rhinopithecus > Rhinopithecus bieti. Next base: position 4,063,914 of record NW_016812934.1, on the reverse strand, counting down.
GAATTTAATCCATATGTTTCTGATTCATTTACCATTAACTGATCAGGTTGGTTTTCTCTTGCCATGATTTTGGTGGGAGAGATGTTTTAGGGATTCTTTCAGGGACTTTAACAAATTTCTTGGGGAAAAAAAATGAAAGCTTCATTCTGCCAAAGGAAATCAAATGTCAAAGCAAGGAAGACAAGAGAGGTTCTAGATTGATGTCAGCAATGTAGCCTGACTGAAAAAGAGAAAGACCGTTCTGCTCCCAACTTTACTGCCAGGGGTGAAAGATGTTATGGATTTTGAATTGCAGACATGAATAAGTGCTCTCAATTAATTAAAAAAAAAATAAAAAAGAAAAACTTAATCTATACTATAACCACTTGTAATAAACAAAATAATTTTTTAAATGAAGAAATCAATATCAAAATCCGGATTCACTCACCATTCTGGGTACTGGTGTCCAATGTGTCTGAGAATAAATGGCAGCTCCTCATGTCCAGGGCAGAGAGAAGAACCAAAAAGAAGATGTTTCCAGCAGCCTAGAATAAAATTGTTTATTATTATTTACACAGTGAAAAGATAAAGAAAATGAGGGATTCGAAGAGAAAACCAGAGGAAGAAGAAAAAGACCAGTAGCTAATTTCTGAGAATGCCCTCTAATACTTCATAAATTTGGAATAAAAAAAGTTAACCTAGGAAATTCTAGACAGAGCAACCAGGCAAGAGAAAGAAGTAAAAAGCATTCAAATAGGAAAAGAAGAAATCAAACTATCTCATTACTGACAACATGATTCAGCACCTAGAAAATTCTAGAAACTCTGCCAAAAGGCTACTGGAATTGATGAATGATTTTAGTAGGGTTTCAGAATACAAAATCAATGTATACAAATATACCATTAACGTCCAGGTTGACAGTCAAATCAGGAGCACATCCCACTTACCATAGCCATAGAGAAATGAAATACCTATGAATAAAGCTAACCAAGGAGGTGAAAGATCTCGACAAAGAAAACTACAAAACACTGCTGAAAGAAATCAGAGATGACACAAATAAAGGCAAAAACATCCCATGCTCACAGATCGGAGGAGTCAATATATTTAAAATGGCCATACTGCTCAAAACAATGTTCAGATCCAGAGTTATTCCTATCAAACTACCAACATCATTTTTCACAGAATTAGAAAAAATCTAATCTAAAATTCATAAACCTGAATAGCCAAAGTGAAAAGAACAAAGCCAGTGGCATTACTCTATCTGACTTCAAACTTTAAGTCTACAGTAACCAAAACAGCGTGGTACAGGTACAAAAACAGGCACATAGACTATTGGAACATAATAGAAAACTCAGAAATAAAGCAATACTCTTACAACCACCTGATCTTCAACATGGCCAACCAAAACAAGCGATGAGGGAAGAAGTGGTTCTGGAATAACTGGATAGTCATACACAGAAGACTGAAATGGCACTCCTACCTTCACCACATACAAAAATGAACTCAAGACTGATAAAGATTTAAATGTAATACATAAAACTATCAAAATCCTAGAAGAAAACCTGGGAAATACCAATACCCTTCTTGACGTTAGCCTTGGCAAATAATTTTTAGCTAAGTCCCTGAAAGCAATTCCAACAAAACACAAATTGACAAGTGGAACCTAATTAAACTAAAGAGTTTATGCACAGCAAAAAGGAACTATCAATAGGGGAAACAGACAAACTACAGAATAGAAGAAAATACTCACAAGCTATACCTCCTACAAAGGTCTAATATCCAGAATCTACAAGGAACATGCACAAATCAGCAAGTAAAAACAGTAAAAAATAAACCCGTTAAAAAATTGGCAAAAGAATGAACAGACACTTCTCAAAAGAAAACATACAAGTGGCCAGGAAACACGAAAAAATGCTTATCATCACAAATTATTGGAAAAATGCAAATCGAAACCACAATGAGATGCCATCACGTACCAGTCAGAATGGCTGTTATTAAAAAGTCAGAAACCAACAAATGTCGCCAAGGTTGTGGAGAAAAGGGAACATTCATGCACTGTTGGTGGGAATGTAAGTTAGTTCAGCCCCTGTGGAAAATGGTGTAGATATGTCTCAAAGGACTCAAAACAGGGCTACCATTTGATCCAGCCATCCCACTACTGGGTATATACCCAAAGGAAAATACATCATTATACCAAAAAGACACTTGCACTTGTATATTCATCACCATGCTGTTCACAATAGCGAAGACACAGAATTAACCTAGGTGCCCATCAGTGGTCGATTGGCTAAACAAAATGTGATATATAAGCACCATGGAATACTACATAACCACAAAAAAGAATAAAATTATGTCCATTCCAGGAACACAGACAGAGCTAGAGGCTATAATTCTAAGTGAATTAATAAAGAAACAGAAAATCTAATACCGCATGTTCTCATTTATAAGTGGGAAGTAAACACTGAGCACACATAGACATAAACATGGGAACGACAGACACTATGGACCACTTCAGAGGGGAGGAAGGGGGGACATGGGTTGAAAAACCATCTTTCAGGTATTATGCTTATCATAATAAACATAACTGGTGCAATATGCACATGTAACAAATCTGCCTATGTACCCCCTATATCTAAAATAAAAGTCGAAATTAAAACAAAAAAAAACTGAACCTATACTATGATCACTTGTGATAAACCAAATAATTTTTTAAATGAAGCAATCAATATTACTTATTCTAATTCAATCCTTTCCTCAACATACTGGTTTACAGAAAGTTTTAAAAGCTACGTTATCATATTTCTTCAATTTGACTTTTGTTTCTCCCAAAATGTTTTCATTACTTATCCTGTTTCAGAAGCTAAAAGTGCTAGTTAAAAATAAAAGGTATTGTATTATTTAATTTTTTAACAAGTTTTTATTTGTGTGCAAAGTTTTGTGTGTGTGTGTGTGTGTGTGTGTGTGTGTGTAAAACTTTTGGCATCAAAACGATTTAGTTTCAGGATTTTCTTATTTCTATCATTGCTATTGCAGCTATATTAATTGAGTTGAATATAAAATGCTATGTCCGAGTCATAAAAGCTTCATAGAATTGTATAAGCAAATTCTGTTATTCGCTCAACAAATATTTAGAACACTTTCTGCGTGCAAAACATTGTGATGAAGAATTAATACACTAGGACAAAGGGCCTGTTCCTGAGCTTAAGTGTTTAGCATAATATAAGTTTAGAAAATGAGGAATAAATATTAAGCTTCCATTTTCAAAGTTTGCAATTGCAATAAATTGTCTTTTGTTAAAGAAACCTGCCTTAAAGCCATACCTCAATTTTATATTTAGAAAATTTTAAAATTAAGATTTAAAAAAAACCATCAAGCTCTGTAACTCCAGATATCTTAATCTCTTAGGAACATTCTCTTAGTTTATATCCAACTATTTTAAATCATACCTTCCAATGAGATACCAACCATGTCAGCCAATCTGAGTAGTCCTGGCATTTCATAAAAATGACAAGTCCACTGTGAAAATGACAGACAGGGAAATCATGAGGAATTGTTTTAATGTCCAAAAGCAGCTTATCGTTTTCAATGTCTCTAAGTGGTGTTTTTTTGTTGTTGTTGTTTGTTCGTTTGTTTGTTTTGGTCCTAATTAAGAATTTTATTTTATTTTTATTTTTATTTTTTTGAGACGGAGTCTTGCTCTGTTGCTCAGGCTGGAGCGCGGTGGCCAGATCTCAGCTCACTGCAAGCTCCGCCTCCCGGGTTTACGCCATTCTCCTGCCTCAGCCTCCCGAGTAGCTGGGACTACAGGCGCCTGCCACCTCGCCCGGCTAGTTTTTTGTATTTTTTAGTAGAGACGGGGTTTCACCGTGTTAGCCAGGATGGTCTCGATCTCCTGACCTCGTGATCCGCCCGTCTCGGCCTCCCAAAGTGCTGGGATTACAGGCTTGAGCCACCGCGCCCGGCCAAGAATTTTAAAATGAAATACTTGCTACATGGAGAAGGCTTAGATTTCATAAGTCATAAATGAGTAGGAGAATGGCCTTATTTTTCTACCTCTTAGGGGCAGCTTGATTGAGTTTAACAACTATCAAGCCACCAGTAGTATACAAGGCCATTCCTATAAAGCAGTTGTGTTCAGCCCTTGAAAAATGGTATTGCAGCTCCTTTGAGAAAGAACTTTTGATTTAAGAGTTAACGAAGGACGGTGGTCAGAAGGAAAGCAAACATGTGCTCTTTAACATGAGTCAACACTGCTAGGATTTTAGAATACCTTAAGAGAGTAAAAGAGAAAAGATCTGTGTAAATGGAACAAAGTAACACATCCTGGGTCCAAGAGATAGAAGAGGTTTAATGGGTCCATGATTATTTCTTTCCATAATATACATTTTATCTCTTCATAGGCCTTGTCATGTTGCCAGTCTGGATGAGGTTTTTTTTTTTTTTAATTATAGACAGGGTGTTGCTCTGTTGCCCAGGCTAGAGTGGTGCAGTGGCACAATCTTGGTTTACTGTAACTTCCGCCTCTTGGGTTCAAGTGATTCTTGTGCCTCAGTCACCTTGAATAGCTGGGATTACAGCACGCCTGGCTAATTTTTGTATTTTTTATAGAGACCAGATTTTGCCATGTTGGCCAAGCTGGTCTCAAACTCCTGGCCTGAAGTGATCCACCAGCCTCAACCTCCCAAAGTGCTGGTATTACAGGCGGGCCACCATGCCTGGCCCTGAGTATTTTATTTATTATTTTTTAAATTATACTTTAAGTTCTGGAATACATGTGCAGAACGTGCAGGTTTGTTACATAGGTATACACGTGTCATTGTGGTTTGCCACACTCATCAACCCGTCTTCTACATTAGGTATTTCTCCTAATGCTGTCCCTTCCCCAGACCCCAACAGACCCTGGTGTGTGATGTTCCCCTCCCTGTGTCTTTGTGTTCTCATTGTTCAACTTCTACCTCTGAGTGAGAACATGTGGTGTTTGGTTTTCTGTTCCTGTGTTAGTTTGCTGAGAATTATGGTTTCCAGCTTCATCTATGTCCCTGCAAAGGACCTGAACTCATCATTTTTTATGGCTGCATAGTATTCCATGGTGTGCATGTGCCACATTTTCTTTATCAAGTCTCTCATTGATGGGCATTTGGGTTGGTTCCAAGTCTCTGCTATTGTGAACAGTGCTGCAATAAACATACATGTGCATATGTCTTTATAGTAGAATTATTTATAATCCTTTGAGTTTATACCCAGTAATGGAATTGCTCAAATGGTATTTCTGTTCCAGATCCTTGACGAATCACCACATTGTCTTCCACAGTGGTTGAACTAATTTACATTCCCCAACAGTGTGAAAGCATTCCTATTTCTCCACATCCTCTCCAGCTTCTGTTGTTTCCTGACTTTTTAATGATTGCCATTCTAATTGGTCTAAGATGGTATCCTGCTTTGGCTCACCCTCCATGAGCTGAACCCACTGTCTAACCAGTCCCAATGAGATGAGCCGGGTACCTCAGTTGGAAACGCAGAAATCACCCACCTTCTGTGTTGATCTTGCTGGGAGCTGCAGACTGGAGCTGTTCCCATTCAGCCACCTTGCCAGCCACCCCTAGTGTTTTATGTTTAAAATACAAATATAATTCATGCTTACCATTTAGTTTATCACATCAATACAGATGTGACAACATTTCAACCAATAGTATAAATACTGTGAAAAACTTGGCTCTTATTTTTCTATATTTTATTCAGTGCATGTAAGATCATAGACACACTAATAGAAACACATACACAGCTTTCTAGGCAAAAAATAGGATCACATTACAATTATTATTAATACCATTCAACTTCTTAAAATTGATATCACACATTGAATATCTCTCTAGACTTTGTAAATACCTATGAAATACTCCTTAGTGTAGATATGTAATTTATTCAGTCATTCTCTTTTGATGGTGCCAAGGTCATTTCCAGTGTTTTGAAATTCTACTGGCCCAGTGCTGTGGCTCACGCCTGTAATCCCAGCAATTTGGGAGGCAGAGGTGGGCGGATCACGAAATCAGGAGATTGAGACCATCCTGGCTAACACAGTGAAACCCTGTCTCTACTAAAAGTACAAAAAATTAGCTGGGTGTGGTGGTGGGTGCCTGTAGTCCCAGCTACTCGGGAGGCTGAGGCAGGAGAATGGTGGGAACCCAGGAGGCCGAGTTGCAGTGAGCCGAGATCAACCCACTGCACTCCAGCCTGGGTGACAGAGCGAGATTCCATCTCAAAAACAAACAAACAAACAAAAAACAAAGAAAAACAAGAATAAAGAAATTCTACTGTAATAGACATGCTTATTTTATAATGTTTTATTTCAGTAGAATGGATTTATTTCTAGAACCGTTCCAGTGGCAAGATTTTAGCTCACTGCAGGCTCAACTTCCCCAGCTCAGAGGATCCTCCTACCTCAGCCTCCTGAGTAGCTGGGACTACAGGCGTACGCCACCATGACCAGCTAATTTTTTGTATTTTTAGTAGAAATGGAGTTTCATCCTGTTGCCCAGGCTAGTCTCAAACTCCTGAAATCAAGTAATCCACCCACCTTGGCTTCCCAACGTGTTGGGATTACAGGTGTAAGCCACCGTGCCCAGCCCTTTTTTGTTTTTGTTTTTTTAAATGAGGATGTCCATGAGGCATTTCTTCATCATCTTGTATTCTTCCTCTTGTCTGCTTTCTTTACACATTAAATTAATTCTGTGACCTAGGTAAAGATAATTTTTTTATAACTATAATTTGTGTTACTTTTTGCCTTCAGAAAATATATTTTCATAAAAACTTGACTCATGCCTGTTTTCTGTCTGATAAAGCAAGTGCTAAATAATTGTTGGTTAAATAAATTTGCAAACATTTTCTTACTCCTGAGATGAAAGAGCCTATGTTGATATGTCTTTGACATTCCCGTCCTTTCTACTGAAACAGTATGTTTGAGTAATTACAGGCAAGGATGGAGAAGAGGGGTATGAAGGACTACAGAAGCTGATAGTGAGCTAGTATTCAGAGCACAAGGACCAGTCCCAGTAGAGAAACAGAGGGTCAGTTGGTCATACAGGCAAGAGCCCTGCCTGCGGAGCTGCCCACTGTAGAAAAGAACTTCACTGGGAAAGCCAGCATGGTTTGGTGAGCAGAGAAGTGTCTGAAGCTTTGTAGTACTGACTTCATGTAACTGCAAAGCTAGCAAATCTTATTCCAGCCCTTAGGAAAAAGAAATCTTTTCCCAGTCTCAGTGAGCAGGACTGTCTCAGGAACAAGATGTGCCTGAGCATTTAAGATAATATTTGTTAGTTCCTTAAACAGGATGGCAAAGGAAAGAGAGGAGAAAGCAGAGAGAGCTCTGGCCAAACAGTGCACATTTTCTGACAAACTCCAGGGAGATCCCTGAAGATATGGGGTGGAGTTAGTAGGAGAAAATTTTGGTTGCAAAGGGATCACTATATTTGCTCCCACCACTGAAGTGAAACCAGGACAAGTGGTAATCCTGTTTTCCTGTTTATGAAATATCTCACTTCCTTAGATTCTCTTTGAGTTTTATGGCTATCTATAGACATGGAAATTGAGCTGAAGCCAAACAGATCTGGCCTTATTTCCCATGGGCCCATGCACCACCAATTTGGATCTGAGATCAGACATGACCTTGCCATAAGCAGCAAAGGGCTTGGTGAACCCTCAAAAATGTTGTCAAACACCCAGAGGCCTTGGGGTCAGGAAGGAGCTATATGTGTGGTCTTTCATGTGGGTACAGAATGTCCCGAGAGTGTCACTTCAGTTCTTATTTTAATTATTTCTAATTCTCAGAGGTTCTTCACTGTGAGAGTGCTATGAAGGAGCTATGTTTCCACGTGTATCAACTGTGTAATTCTTTTATCCATGTTTATATCAAACTATTAATTTACATTTATTGACCCCTCCAATGTGCCAAGCACCATGGTGGGTGTTGTGGAGTATTCAAAGGATAGCAAAATAGTATTTGTCTTTCTAAGTTTGTATTTTTCTTTTCTTTTTTTCTTCTCCCCTTTTCTCCCTTTTCCTCTCTTTCTTTTTTTTGGTAATACAGAAAATTTCAAAGAATTAAAAACCTCTAGAATGGCTTTCTCTTTCTGATGAGTTGGAAACAAGTAGTGATTCTTAATTTTTCTATTATTTATTTTTGTCTATTTATTTATTGAGACAGGGTCTCACTCTGTGCCCAGGCTGGAAGGCTGGAGTGCAGTGGCACGATCTCGGCTCACTGCAACCTCTGCCTCCCAGGTTCAAGTGATTCTCATGCCTCAGCCTCCCAAGCAGCTGGGATTACAGGCCTGTTACTTTAATTTTAACTTTTCTTTTAATGTTTAAATTTTGTACATTGTCATGTGACATTCTGGAGTGCTTGAATTTATTCCTGAATCTACCTTTATTCTTTAACCATAAAGCAAGCTCATTTTGTGTATAGGTGCTGACAAATATGCACCAATATCAACTATTCAAGGTCAATAATTTGGTTCAAGATTATGTTTGTGCATGCATGTGTGTGTGTGTGTGTGTGTAGACATAAAAGGCAGTCTAGAACATTTCTAAGAAATCATTAAAAGAATAGAAGTAAAATAGTGATAAAGAGAATTCTTTGGGGCTGTTTTTAGGGAAAGCATTCTACTTTGATAGGTGGAGAGAAAGGTGAGTTCCTTAGATGTTCTCTTCTTTAACTCTACCCTCCTTATCTGCAAACTTATTTACATGCACTATTCATCTCTCTTTTTCCTTTTAGTCTTTGAGAATAATGTGCATTTGGTTCAATTGCCTTTCACTATCTTTATATTTTACTTCATCAGTTACCTTTTCTTTCCTCAACCTTCCATTCTCACTTCTCTGTTAGAAAAAACAAACAGCTTAGAAACATAAATAAATAAATAAATAAATAAATAAATAAATAAATAAGTATNAATAGTGATAAAGAGAATTCTTTGGGGCTGTTTTTAGGGAAAGCATTCTACTTTGATAGGTGGAGAGAAAGGTGAGTTCCTTAGATGTTCTCTTCTTTAACTCTACCCTCCTTATCTGCAAACTTATTTACATGCACTATTCATCTCTCTTTTTCCTTTTAGTCTTTGAGAATAATGTGCATTTGGTTCAATTGCCTTTCACTATCTTTATATTTTACTTCATCAGTTACCTTTTCTTTCCTCAACCTTCCATTCTCACTTCTCTGTTAGAAAAAACAAACAGCTTAGAAACATAAATAAATAAATAAATAAATAAATAAATAAATAAATAAGTATCCCACATCCTAAATAAAATCCTTCCCCACACCATTTTATACCAGTCTATGTCCCATTTTCCTCTATTTCTATTTCTTTTGAATGTAGTATTGAGCTACCTCTATGTTATTCTATTCACTTTTCCGTAGACTGAAGTCTGGCTTTTACTGCCACCACCTCACTGAAATTGTTCTTGAAGAAAAATTGGGCAGATGTTTCTGTTGCATCTGGCAATGGCAATGACTTCCTTTATTTAACACTTTAATCTCTGGGTTCCATTACACCAATCTGCTGCTCTGTCTTTAACCAGCTTACAATCTCTAATCACTCCTTTTTGACCCTTTCATGACTTTTTCTGTCATTTTTTATTCCTTAAATGTTGATATTCCTGACATTCTGCCACTATGTCTTCCATCTTCTGTACTTCCTTGTGTTAATCCACTTTCAGGATTTTGCCACCAGAAAGGATGTGTACTTAAGTAAACCTGGTGTTACTATGCCAGTAATGCTCCATTCTCTCCCTCCAGCTCTGAAATTTTCCCAGAACCTTTTTCATCATCTCCACCTGATTGTCCTATGGGAACTTGTAGTTCCATGCACCACCCTAAATCCTTTGGAGCAAATTAGGGTATTCCCTGTCTGCTCCTTATTCCTGTAAATTGCCAAATTGGTCAGGAGTACACCATTTACCTACTCATCCAAAATAGAAACTGAGGCTTGAAGCTCATCCTTGAATTCCTCTTTTCCTTTGGCTTTTATATCCAGATAATCACCAAGTACTGTGCATTTTACCTTAAGGAACCCAATTAAATAATATTGAATCAGTTTCTTCATCCCCATAACTACTTACACTACTTTAATGCAGGCCCTAGACTATTCTAGTAGTCTCCCAGCCTCTACGACTCTGTGCCCAAACTCATCCTCTCACAGTGGACAGAAAAATGCATCCAAATTTGATTTTGATTTTATTACTTTCCTAACATTTGCCAGTGGTTCCGCATTATTTGGTCTATTTCTTTGTCATTGTTTTACATGGCCACCTACCTCATGCTTTGCTTTCCCACAGCACTGAATGCCTTGCAATTCCCCTCATATGCTGTATTGTTTATCCTGCCTCTGCCTTTGCTCAGGCTCACCCCTTTGCTTGGAATGTCCCTATCCTTTTCACCTGGATAACTCCTTCTAATCTTTTAAGATTCTTTTCGAGAGTAAACTCTTCCAGGAAGCCTTCCTTGCTCCCTACCCATACCTCTAATTGGACTGGGTGACTGTCTCTCTGCTTCCATAGTAGACATATATCTTCACCAGATTTGCCATTTTATGGTGTGATTATCTGCTGATGTCTGTTATTGAGTAAAAGGACTATATTTTTGTATTTATTTTTATTACCAACGCTTTAATTCAGTGTCTTTCATGTAATAGACACTAGATAACTAATTTTGTTAGGTGAGGGCTTCATTCCCATCTTAAATTATGAACAGAATTTAGATCTTTGCAACCAAAGGCAGGAATCTATATCTATATATACATTTATGTAATATATATATACACATTTATATGTGTGTGTGTATATATATATATATATATATATACACACACACATTTTGGACATTGCAGACAACACTCAGGCATTGTGATTAAATGAGGGATCAACATTAAAAGAATCATATGTGGCCAGGTGTGGTGGCCCACGCCTGTAATCCCAGGACCTTAGGTAGCCAAGGTGGGCAGATCACTTGAGGTCAGGAGTTCGAGACCAGCCTGAGCAACATGGTGAAACCCCCATCTCTACTAAAAATAAAAAAAAAATTAGCAAGGTGTGATGGCAGGCGCCTGTAATCCCAGCTACTCAGGAGGCTGAGTCAGGAGAATCGCTTGAACCTGGGAGGCAGAGGTTGGAGGGGGCAGAGATGGTGACACTGCACTCCAGCCTAGGCAACAGAGCAAGATTCTGTCTCAAAAAAGAATTGTGCTTAGAAAAAGCACTTTTAGCAATACTGGGTTAAGGTGGGTTAATAGATTAGGGCTGGGAGCAGGATAAACAATCATAAAAATATAATAATAGTTCAGGAATGAAATAGTAATGACCTGAGCTAGAATAATGGCAGTGAAAATGCTGAGGAAGAAGTATATATGAACACATTCTACCCCTCCTGCCCACCCGCTCACCCCCTCCCCCAGAAAAAAATATTGCTATGGTGGCTAAACATCAAGTCTAGGGAGAGGACTGTGAGTTTAGGAATAAGGTCTGTTTTGTTCAAAGCTCATTCCTCACTGCTTAACACTGAGCTTGACACTCAGGTGTTGGTGAATAAATGGGTTTTAAGTGAAATAATTAATGGATGAGTATTGCTATAACTCTTTCACATATGTACAGTGCATACCTTCTTTGAGAGAATACAATGAAATTTTTTGAGGCTTTGTTTTTTTTTTTTTCACCTTCACCAGCCCCAGTGTCACAGTCTGAGTAATAGATTTAGAATAATGATGTAAAGACATAACTTTGTTGTAGTTGAAGTCACTTTTATTCACTTTGAATTGCTTCCCCAGAGTCCCAGGCCTTAGCGCAATGAATGCTACTGTTCTGAAATCAGCTTTGGAACTTTGATCTCAAGCTCTAAATATGTCCTTGTTGTAAACAAGCAATACATCTAATAATAACCATATCACCTGCTTATCTAAAGGGTTTCATGTGTGTTTAATTAATAATTGAGAACAAATGTCACCATGGTTGCCTCAGTCTAAACAGGGGACATTTGTATCATCTACTTATTTTTTTCTGCTTGAGGGATATATAAAGCTTTCAGAGAAGGTTATGAAGGATTCAGATAATTAAACTTGTATTTTTTGCACACTGTCGACAATTTATATTTGAAAACAATTAGCATGAGTTACTTGTGTGTTCAAAGAATCAACTTCACAAAAAACTTTTATAATGTACAAAGATATATGTTCAGAGATAATAACTACAACCCTGTTAACAATAAAAAAGTCTGGAAATTATTTAAATATCCTTCATAAATTATGGTACACATTCTAGGCAGAATTCTAAACAATTATTTTTTAAAGAAAAGAAGTAAATCTATATGTACTGTTACAGAAAAATGTGCAAGATACCTTGTTAAGTGGAAAAATTGCAAAATTACAGAGCAGAATATTTAGTAGAAAGCAATTCATGTGAACAACAATACACATAATGCGTTTGTGTGCACACATGCACATGCTCATTAGAACACTAGTTACACTAAGATTACCTGGGGGGACACACACAGACATACACATACACGTACACATACATACACATACATTATAACACTAGTTACATTGAAATTACCTGGGAGGATTCCTAAAAAAATCTTAACAGTTATTAATTCTGGGGTTATTTTAAGCATTTTAAAACATTTTTACAATAATTATGTATTAATGGACAGAAAACAGTAGACAAGTAACTTCTGCATTTTCCAGGTTCTGTTGTGGCATCTCCTTGCATTTTAATTTGTAGAAATTAAAAATAAAGACAACTTGAAAAAAATACCTTTTTCTCTAGGTTAGTAAGTAGTCATTCAAATACAGGCACTATGGGGATAAAACTAGCTTCACATCACTTAATGTCAATTTAAATATTAATTAGTTAGATGTAGAAAAGTGAACTCACATACTCCCACTATCTATACTCAGGGATGATACTAAAAATATTCAACAACCCACAGGATTGCAAGCAATCAGAAGAGACACGGCTATAGTCATGGAAGCACAACCCTTTAGTTGGTGGATCAAGAAAGAGTCTGAGGTGTTTGGAAGGTTCTAAGGTAGTCCAGGCTGCAGAGATTGAGTGACATACTGGAAGTGTGGAAGGGCAATTATTTACCAACTAGTGTATACTGTTTGGTGTATTTTAACTATTACCACAGCTCTGTGAGCCTGCCTATTCTTGAACCTTATTGGCCTCAGGGACTTTCTTTGAACAAACCAAATACCGTAATTATACACGTTCTTACCTTTACACATACTGTTTCTTTTCCTTCCTGTTCTGTAACCATCTTCCATTCTCTACTTTCAAGTCTGTGCCAGTGATCTCCTCTTCAAAGTCTGTTCTTCAAACTCTAGTTCAAATGTCACTCCCTCTGTGAAGTCTTCCATGGTCTTGATCTTTATCTTGTCCATTCAGAAGACTGTAACAAAATACCACAGATGGGCATCCTATAAACAACAGAAATTTATTTCTCACAGTACTGCAAGACTGGGAAGTCCAAGATCAAGGAGCCAACAAATTTGGTGTCTGGTGAGGGGCTGTTTCCTGGTTAACAGATGAATGGCTGACACTTCTCACTGTGTTCCCACAAGGTGACAGGAGTGAGAGAGCTCTCTGAGACTTCCTTTATGAAGACACTCATCCCACTAATCAGCTCCTGAAGACCCCACCTCCAAATACCATCACCTTATGGGAACAGGTTTCAGTGCATGGATACTGGGGGGAAACAAGCATTCAGTCTATAGCACACTTTTTCCTTCCCCAGCAATGATTACAAAGGAAACCACTCCCTTTGGTTGTGAGTTCCTAAAGAACTCTGTTTATTCCAGTGTTGTGTTTCTTCTACTCCATTGCATACAACTAAAATTGGGCTCTGTGAAATCATGAGTGTGTCTCACTAATGCTGTATTCTTAGCAACTACCCCAGGGCCAAGGACATAATGGGTGCATTTATTACATGAACAAATTAGTAGGAATAAAAGTAGCAGACATAGTAGTAATTGCAATCTTCTTTATGGTAGGTTCTAGTGCATTACATGCAGCAACTTGTTAATCTTCACAATAAACCAACTGTGCCACAATTTTCACCATTTATCGATTAGCAAACTGAGACACCAAGGGAGTAAAAGACATGTCCACAGTTTTCAGTCGTAATGGCCGAGACAAGATTGGATCCAGGCAGTGTGGCAGAGTTTGAGAGTGCTGGAGCCCGTAACTAAACAAACCTATCCAATTACTCAGACATCTTCATGGCGCTGGACAGGCGAGTAGTTCTCAGGTCCTAGAAATCTTGTCACATGATGGAAATCTGTGGTCACAAAGTGATGTGTCAGTTCTTGGTAAACAGTTCTATGATGGATATTAAATGCTACTCAGAAGGGAGATAATGAGTGTGTTCATAGAGTACACAAACCAGGGTGAGATGAAATTCTAGACTTGTTAATTTGCTAGCAAGAGGATTTCAGAATATGTGTGTATCGTATTTATGTTCACACACACACACACACACATCCTGTATGAATATGTATGGACATATATGTGTATGTTAAAATAATATTAAATGCAATTATCCCTCCAGTAGCCCTATCATGAGGGTTTAACATATATGAATGCATCTAGTCGTCATAACAGCTTTCAGAAGTAGATGCTTTTACTATCTCCCTTTTACCCAATTAGGAAATTTGAAGTCCAAAGAAATGACTTGCCCAAAGTCATAGAGACAGGGAGTGTTAGATCCAACATCTCCACCTGGCAATCTAATTTTATAGCCTATTGCACTACCATGCCATTCCCTATTTTAAAAATTATAAGCTATTATTAAGCAATTATTGCGTCAGTCACAGTTCTGACATGTATTAATAGTTAAAATGCATTATGTGATACCAGGAATTTAAAAAAGCACTTGGCAAATGTTGAAATCTTTTGGGATAGGTACTACTTTTACCCACATTTTCAGAGAGAAAGCTGCAGCCCAGTGAAGTTAAGTAAGTTAATCACCCTTACAATAAATTACATAAGTCGGGAATCATAGAACTATGATTTATATTCCAGAATCTGCCCACTCTTAAGCATTTAAGCATTACACTCCAATGTCCAGTGTCTCAATCGTAGGGGAAATTTTCAGGGGTCAATATGGAAACCTAACATTTTAAGTTTGAAAAATGAGTCAAGCACAACGTAGGAGGCAGCTGACGTCTGGTTGGCTGGCTGGATGCTGACAAGTGTTCCAGGGTAGCATTACCTTTTTACATATCCTGAGATACAGGATCTGAACATCAGTAAAACACGTTTTTTCTTATATATTTATTGTAATATATTTTATGCATTCAGATAATTTTTAAAAATAATGTAATGATAATCAATGCACCCAACCGCTAACTATGTTAAATGTTAACATTTTTACATCTGTATATATTGTTTAGAAAAGATACAGATGTAGATATAGATGTAGAAAGTATAGATATTTACACCTCCTTTCAGGGAAGCCCCCAGAAAGCTCTTCCTTTCCCACTCTTCATGCTTCCTCTTGTCTTAAGATAGTAATCCCTCTCCTTGTTTCGTGTTTATAATTCCCAGGTATTTCCTTATATGTTCTTTTTTTGTAGCCACTACTCATGTGTATGCTTATAAATAAAATGTTGTATTGCTTTTCGGGTTTTCCAGTATTATTTTGCATTGTGCCATATGCCAGTATCTAAACCATGCCTGACAGAGTATATGTACATTATAAATATTTTAGAGTGAAGAATGAATGGATTTTTTTAAGGATTTAGGTAAAAGTAACTCTAATCTCTTCCTATTAACTGGTATAATGTTCTGTTTTAAACATATGCCACAAATAATTTACCTAATAAAAATTATAGTAAATATCAGTAATAAAAGCGCTACAAATTATTTCTAATTCTTACATTGTGTGTTTCTTCTGCTTGACTTAATGCATTGAAAGCTCATTTATTCACTGTTGAACAGAATTAAAATGATAGGCACCTTTATTTTGTTTCCCACTTTAGAAGAAATCCATTCTAACATTTTATCTGTAAAATTGTCATTTGCTACTTAATTTTGGTACATAGCCCTTATCAGTTTAAAACTTTCCCATCAGTTCCAGTGTGATTACAGTTTTCACCACAAAGTGACGCCAAATATTACCAAATGCAAATATTTCTGTATCCATTGAGATTTCATACACTTTTTTATTTTAATCTATGTAGTAAATTACATTAATAAATTTTCTAGTATTACACCGTCCTTGCATTCTTGAAGCAAACCTTACGTAGTTGTTATGTACTAATTTTAATGTTAAAATATTAGATTACATTTTATTCAAATAGATTACATTTTATTTATGACTTTTGAGTCTATACTAAGTCAGGAAAGTATAATTTCTCTTTCTTTTGCCCTTCTAATCCAATTTTAGAATCAAGTTTATAACTGGCATGCAGGGCAAGGTCTAACAATAAAGTTTAAAATATAGTGGCACAAACAACATACAGGCAATGAGCAGGCATCTGGGCTTCCAAAGAGAATCCAAGAAAACAAGCTTCTTTCTTCTATTTTGTTGCTTAGCCATTTTCTAAATTTTGTCATTATCTAAAAGAAAAAACTGGTTCACCCACACCAGTCCTGTACATTTCAGCCCATGAGGATGGAAAAGGAAGAAATTGATGACAGATTCTATCATCACAAAAGGATGTGATCTGGAAGTTGTATGCATCCATTCAGAGCTTCTTAGCCAAAACTTAGTCGTATTAATACAACTAGCTGCCAACGTTACTAAAAAATGAGGTCTGTAGTTGAGTTTCCACGGTGAGCTAAAATTCAAGAGAGAGAACGGATATTGGGGATAACTAGCAGGCTCTTCTACAGAAACAGAATAAGGTTGAATTCAGCTGTTCTTCAAATATGTGTGAGAATACTTCTAAATTTTTTAAAAGAGTAAATATTTATCTAATTACTTTAAAAAATAAACTTATTAGATAATATTTTATTAATTTTTGGATGTATTATCTTAG
>NW_016812934.1:4041956-4045747 GCF_001698545.2 Rhinopithecus bieti | reverse complement strand
GCGCTACAAATTATTTCTAATTCTTACATTGTGTGTTTCTTCTGCTTGACTTAATGCATTGAAAGCTCATTTATTCACTGTTGAACAGAATTAAAAATGATAGGCACCTTTATTTTGTTTCCCACTTTAGAAGAAATCCATTCTAACATTTTATCTGTAAAATTGTCATTTGCTACTTAATTTTGGTACATAGCCCTTATCAGTTTAAAAACTTTCCCATCAGTTCCAGTGTGATTACAGTTTTCACCACAAAGTGACGCCAAATATTACCAAATGCAAATATTTCTGTATCCATTGAGATTTCATACACTTTTTTATTTTAATCTATGTAGTAAACTACATTAATAAATTTTCTAGTATTACACCGTCCTTGCATTCTTGAAGCAAACCTTACGTAGTTGTTATGTACTAATTTTTAATGTTAAAATATTAGATTACATTTTATTCAAATAGATTACATTTTATTTATGACTTTTGAGTCTATACTAAGTCAGGAAAGTATAATTTCTCTTTCTTTTGCCCTTCTAATCCAATTTTAGAATCAAGTTTATAACTGGCATGCAGGGCAAGGTCTAACAATAAAGTTTAAAAATATAGTGGCACAAACAACATACAGGCAATGAGCAGGCATCTGGGCTTCCAAAGAGAATCCAAGAAAACAAGCTTCTTTCTTCTATTTTGTTGCTTAGCCATTTTCTAAATTTTGTCATTATCTAAAAGAAAAAACTGGTTCACCCACACCAGTCCTGTACATTTCAGCCCATGAGGATGGAAAAAGGAAGAAATTGATGACAGATTCTATCATCACAAAAGGATGTGATCTGGAAGTTGTATGCATCCATTCAGAGCTTCTTAGCCAAAACTTAGTCGTATTAATACAACTAGCTGCCAACGTTACTAAAAAATGAGGTCTGTAGTTGAGTTTCCACGGTGAGCTAAAATTCAAGAGAGAGAACGGATATTGGGGATAACTAGCAGGCTCTTCTACAGAAACAGAATAAGGTTGAATTCAGCTGTTCTTCAAATATGTGTGAGAATACTTCTAAATTTTTTAAAAGAGTAAATATTTATCTAATTACTTTAAAAAATAAACTTATTAGATAATATTTTTATTAATTTTTGGATGTATTATCTTAGCAAATTATCCATTTTCTCTAAATGTTCAAATTTTTTGGCACAAAATTGTATATGGGAGTAAGATTTTTTTAAGTGTTGATATAATTATAGTTATTATTTTCTTTATAATATTGTTAATTTGTTTTATCTTTGTTATGTTTAGACTTGCCAGCATTTTATCAATTTTATTAATTTTAAAGCAATTATATTATGATTGTCTTTTCCCCTTTTGTATTTTATTTTATTGCTTTTCTTTTAGTTCTTATTAATTTCTGTTCTTTATTATGTCATTACTTCTATCTTTTAATTTACTGTATTATTTTTCTAAGTTCTTGCACTGATATATAATTTGAATATTCAGTTAATTGTTTTCAAGTTTGCTTCAAGTATTTGCACAAAAGCTAACAATTTCCTTTTAAGTGCCAGTTTGATTTTATTTCACAAATTTTGATACAAAATATTTTATTTGTCCTTAGTTCTACATGTTTTCTAAGTTCCATCATAATTTCTTATTTGACCTAGGAGTTCTTTAGAAGAGTTTTCAACTCTCTGAATGCGTATCTCTTATTTACTTAAAATTCAATTTTATTTTGATCAGAGAACATGCTATTATGATTATTTCTTTTATGTGTCAACCTAACTAGGTCATGGTCAGATATTTGGTAAAGCTCTATTCTGGGTGTTTCATGAGGATGTTTTGGATGAGATTAACAATTAAATTAGTACTCTGGAGAAAACAGATTATGCTTTATAATATGAGTGCACCTCATCCAATTAGTAGAAGGCCTAAAAAAACGAATATCTGACCTTTCCACAACTAAGACAGACTTGTCCTGCCTCATGGGCTTCAAACCACCAAACATCAGTTCTTCCTGGTTCTACAGCAGTCTCCAACCTTCAGACTCAAACCTCAGCACCTGTTCTTCAGATTTTAAACTTGCAGCCTCTATAATCACATGAGCCAATTCCTTACATAAATGTATTTATACATGCTTACAGTTGGTTCTGTTTCTCTGGATAACCCTGACTGTTAGAGCTATCACCTCAAATTTGTTTTCTTATATTTGATTTCTGTTTTGGAGTACTTACAAGTGCTTAAAATGTTCTTTTTCAATTAGGTGAGTCTCAGTCCCTAAGAGAATTTTTTTATTGTTTTATTTTATAGATTACATGTTAACGCCAATTAAGCTATAAACATTTTATTGCTAATACATTGTCAAAATGCTTTTCAAACAGCCATTTCCTACAGTCTATTCTTTGGCAAAACAATGCCATTCTCTTGCATGACCAAATGCGAGTGCTACTAACAGGTAAACTCTTAATTTCTAAGTGAGGCTAAAATCTTAAAATGCATTCCTAAAGCTTATACATGATTGATTTTGTTTATCTGCGTAATTTCTTTGTTCTATGGTTTCAGCTTCAATTGCTGAGAAAATTTCAAGATTATTTCCTGATAATTTCCTTTGTGGCTAAGACAAAGGAGAAGTTTTAATCTTACTAGAAACTGTAAAATGAGGCCTTTAAAAAGTTTCACTAAAACAAAAAACAAATTAGGGAAGAGTAAGCATATTCAGAAACCTACTTTCGTTTAGGCTGGATTGATTAAAAAAAAAAAAATCCTCCCTTATGGCAACTAAGGCATGAAATGATGCAATGTATTTGCGAATTAAATGCATGGGATCTGGAGTTCCCTTGGCTGGTTCAAATCTCGGCTCTGCCTATTACTGGCTGTATGACCTTGGGCATGCTACTTAACCTCTTGGGGTTTTACATATGAAAACTGAGTGTAATAAAAGCGCCTCCCCTCATATTAAAACTGAAATAATGTATGGAAAGTCCTTACAAGTCCTTATCATAGGACTTGTCAAAATACTTTCATTAGGTATTATTATTATTATTTGCCTGATAATTAATGTATCCTATTTTAAAATGCATTGATAGGACTTCACTTTGTTCATTAGAATAGAACAGATTTTGATGCCATTTGAATATATTCTAAAAATAAAACAAAATCAAAATCAACAGGAGATATGTTCAACCATTCTGCGAATGAGTCGCCATATTCTATAAGAAGAGGAAAAATCATATCATGCAAACTGCAGTACATGTTATGGGGAAAAAATGCACTTGTTTTCCTATTTATTTTATAACATCCCTGTGAGTCTCATTTAGAAGGGGAAGTTGAAGTTTAGAATTGTGAAAAACTCATGGTTGCTTCACAACTTAAATTCAGTTGAAGAGAGTGGTATGTGAGATAGGCATAACCATCTCACAAGTTTATATTCAACAAATATTTATTGAATAACTACTATGTACCTGGTACAGTAAAACTTGATTCCATTATATGTTTGTCAGTCAAGTTCTCTTTTGTAGCTTCAAACTGTACAATGAACTAAAACCAGAAAATTCACAAATGTAAGCTTTTCATAACAAAATTGACCAGGAAACAGAATGGCATCTCTTTTGAATAGCTGACTGATCCATAACAGCCTATAAAATCCTTAAGTCAGCAGGGTGCAGTAGCATGTGCCTATAGTCCCAGTTACTTGGGAGACTGAGGCAGTAGGATAACTTGAGCCCAGAAGCTTGAGGCTGTAGTGTGCTATTATCACACCTGTGAATAGTCACTGCACTCCAGCCTGGGAAACACAGTGAGACCCTGTCTCTTAAAAAAA
>NW_016812934.1:4019506-4041706 GCF_001698545.2 Rhinopithecus bieti | reverse complement strand
CCCGTTTTTTAAAAAAAAAAAAAAAAAAAAAAAAAAAAATTCTGTAAGCCTTCTTATCCAGAAATAAAACAAGTTTCTTTTCTTTCTTTTTTTTTTTTTAACAGAAAATAAGTCTGTTTAGTGCTATTAAACAATCACACAGCCTCCCCTTTTTTCTGTGTTTGCAATGACATTTTCACCATTACCTTCTGTTTCATAATGCATGTGGAGGAACTTCGTAAATTCTCTCCAGATATTGTTTGTCTATACATGCAGTCCCACTCACTGAGTGCCAAATCTTACTGGACATCACCACTTAGAAGTCCCTCTGTTGCCTTAACTTCTAAAATCCCAAAACTAAACTTGTTTCCTTCAAAATCTGCTCTGTTCTTGTGTTCTTTATTTCAGTTAATGGTACCAGTACATTCAACTGCCTAAGCAACAGATTTCATCACTGATTAGGACCTCCGGAAGCCCTAAATATGGAGAAAATAATGATGTGGCCCTTACTCCCACTAAGCATACATACTTTACAAACTATTCCTAGAGTCACTATAAAGTCTAACAAAATCTGATTTTCCCATAATGACAACTTTAACGTTTTTGAACTCTAAAATGTTGAATTATTCAAAAACTATTTTCAGTAGCTCCATTTGCAGGCAGCCTCAGTGTCTACTGAGTGACCCAACATTGCTGGACTTAATATCCCATGCAGCTGCCTCCTTGACAGCTGCCTGAGCCTCCTTATTGGTGTCTCTACCTTTATCTTTCTCACCTCAAGTCTGCCTTTCACAGTGTTGTCAGAATCATCTCCGCAAAAACAGACCTGATTATGTTATTTCTCTTCATAAAACTCTTAATTTCTTAGCAGGACACTCAAAGCCCTTCCAAAATTAGCAACAACATACCATTCTTGTATCCTTTCCAGATGTTTCCCTCTTGCCCCGTCTCTTCCCCCAGATCTTTAACCACAGCACTCACCACAGATGCCACATAATTTCCTATCTCCTGAATTCTTGTTGCTTTCTTTACCTATTCCCCTTTCCCTTTCATTGATATTGTTTTCTCATTTCAATACTTTGCTAAAATTACTTTTAGTTATTCAATGCCTTAACTGAATGTCTCTGTTTTAATCACTTCTAACCGCTTGCATTCACAGTGGAAGTAATTGCCTTTTTCGACTATCTATGTAAGTTGGTTTTTAAACACATAAAGCCCTGAATACTTTGTTTTGTGATTAGAGCCCATTTTTCTGCTACATCTGAGTCCTTTTAAGGACAAGAACCATGTCTAACTGTCCACCCCTTCCTCCTTTCCAGGTCCTGTAGAACATAGATGCGCGTGGAATTGAATGATCGTGTTTTCTGAGCAGAGCTATCTGCCTTTGGACAGAAGGAGAACTCTCAGCACCATTCTCTTTCCACGGGAGCTGCTTTTTTCTCACTCTTTTTCTTGCCTCCCTCAACTCCCATCCTCTGTTGTGGGAGAAGGTGAAGCTGGCCTGATAAGCCTGAGGGAATCCTGATGGAGGCACGCTTGCCAGCTCCTATTTGAGGGAGACACCAGAGCAAGGTCCTCCAATCCCTCCTTCCCTGGGAGCACCAGCTCTGCTTCTGGTAGGCAGCGGCAGCTAAGATGAAGACAAATGAATCCAGAGACTTCTCTCGAGCTGTGAGCCTGAGCCAAGGGCACGGCCCAGCTGTCCAGAGAGCTTTGTGACAGAACATGGGGGGGCAGCTGACAGGAACTGAGGCACTTTTAAATTTAGCACTTGTCCTCGCCCTTTTGGTTCATGATTTCTTGGAAGTTTCATTTGGAAAAAGAGGTGAGGGACAGAAGTAAAAGTTGGAAATTCTAAATCCCTTGATTCTAGAATATTCTAAGATCATCCAAACTAACCTTGATTCCTAAAAACAGAATAGGACCATCTTATTTTCAGTATTGGGAATAGCAAATACAGAAATCTCTTAATTCTTTGACTTAGCTTAGCAGGTGCAATTAGTTCTATCCCTAAGCCTTCTTACCAGAAAATCTTTCTAGTGTAAAATGATTGGATGGGAATACCAATTGGGTTGGGTTTGGTAATAGTAAAAGCATATTCTTTAATAACTTTTTCTTATTTGTTTTCCTGGAATTTTGGTTGGCATTTTTTAAGGAATTACATGCTTATTTTTAAAAATTATTATTATGGAGGGTTTTTGTTAGCAGAATTTCAAATCTATCATCTGCTGTTGACTCTTACTTTCACTACAAACCTATGAAGGTAGAGAGACCTAGTTCTTACTTAAGTTATGTCTAACATAAAAATATAATTCTGTCCCAATCTGTTCATTTAAAGGGTAAATTTATAGCATCTGTTCAACTTTATATGCTATCTCAAAATTGTCAATATTTTAAGCAAAGTGCTACCTATTTTTAATGGGTGCATAAGAAGGAAAAGTGGATCATTGACTTCAAAGGCAAAGCTATAAGTTATTAATGGGCTATGTTGTACTGAATTACAATCTCTTTTCTTGTTTCAAGTTAAAACTTTTAAGTGGCCACATGTTTGGCATTGTAATTGATACCATAATGCTGCTGTTCCTTGACTCTTTCATTCTCAATATATCTCAATATACAACATATACAAATATGTGTATATATGTATATATTTTTTTCTATTATATATTTTCAGTGCACAAATTTCTCTTTCTTTTACACAAGTTGCCATTTCTTCTAGTGTTCATGAACTGAGCATGCTGTCCTTCATAATGAAAGACTACAGACTACCATGAATAGTACCTGGGCTTCTTTTTTTACAGTGTGGAATGACAGCATTTATTATTGTTGCATTATTGTATTTTTGAATAAAAGCCCCTATTCCCACTGTACCAAATCAAATGCGCTTGTGTTGGATTTTATTCATCAGAATTGTTGTTAATGCAGTCCTCAGCTATGACATTAGTTAGGGCCTGCCCAGGACTGCTAAAGAGCTGGCTTTGTGATTTACCTGGCTCAGTATGTGATCAAGCATCTCCATTATTGGAATAAAATAAAAACTTTCAAGATCATGGTTGTGCAATAGAGAAAACAATTTTACCTCTGCACTAACACTCAAATGCTGCACTAATCTACAGTACTTCTGTTATTGCATTTGGAAGCAATTCCTTCTATTCATTCAGAGATAACTGTTACAATACAATAGGCTGCCTTCTGCCTTTTCCCCTCAGTGAGCAAAATATGCTGTTCATTGCAAAGTAACCTAGCAGTAGTAGGTTTATGTGTTTGTTTCTATGTGAATTAACGTGTGCATGAAGACTATCAGGAGGCTTGGTTTGTATTATGAGGTTATAGGAAGACATGTATATAGGTTACAGGACACTCCAGCAAAATGTGCAGGGGGAGGAGATTATGGCCTTCCTCAGATTTTAGTGAGAAATCTAATAAAAGATTCTTTGCCTCTAGTAGTCCCACCAGTGCAACTCTGGCTCAAGAACTGAGCAGCCTGGATGGTTTCAGTATCATTATGTAAAGGAAATTATTTATTAAACAAATATTGCACTTTCGTTCTCTATGTACCACTATGGATTTGATTCACTGATTGTTCTCTTTGTGTCTTAAGTTTAAATCTTGCTTCCAGATTTAAATCAATCATTCTAGGTAGAAGAAAATTAATTTTGTATGAGAAAATGACCAAAAGTCCCCTGTTACTTCCCATTCTTAATTTGAATGTTTGACATTATCATTTATACACCAGAAAACCCTCCCTGCCATGCCTGCCTGTAAACTGATACTTATTCATTTCAAACTATATCCTTACTGCCCACCTAGAATGAGGAACGGATAGTAGTTTAATAGATGACAACAAGTATGAGATACATAGGTAATTTACCAGTGCTTCTATTTTTCTTTTATCATCATGTTTTTCTGATTTTCTGTTTTGTCCATCTTTTCTGCCAACTCCATTACGGGACAGTTTCTCTTAAAACATGATTGGCCACTCTGACCTTTACTCTAATTAAACAAAGCAGATCATCTAAAAGTGACAGATTATTTTACAGTTGGCATCACTGGGTCTCTTAGTTAAAAATCCCTGTTACATGTTAAACATTTAGGCTCAGAATGTGATTCCTGTCACTGAATGGTGTCAACTTTCACACAAACAAGCTAAAATAAACACGAACGATGTAAAGCTTATAGCTGGAGAAATCAACAGTATCTGGGGAATGTAAAAAAGGAGGAATTGAGTATCCACGGCCAAAAGAATTCAAGGAATGAAAATCCCAGGCTAATCACCCCAGACATCTTTGCTTGATTTGATTAAGACATATGTTTTGAATGATGCTTCGATTTAAAAATAGTAGCAAGTCAAAGTACAACTCAATCCCTCTTGAAGTTGGGGAAATTAGGTCACAATAATTACTCAAAAAGAGCTAGTGGAAGATAAAAGGACTTTACAGTATCTACTTTTCCATCCCTACCTTTGACTTTCCTAAGAGTGTCATGGCATGTAATAGCAGTTTCTGAAGTGAGATGACATCACCGTATTTAATGCAAGAAAAAAAGGAAGGGATTTTGCATACGTTTACAATAATAAGGGTAGTGTGTTTATTTTGTATGCAATGTGAAACCAAAGAACATTACCGACTTTTAGAGGCTTTGTTTTATAGGATAAAAACCATCAGATTTCTTTCCTGTCTGTACTAATATCTTAAATCCTTCAATTTTGCCGCAAAGCTTTAGATTAAGTGCTGAGTGATATCCATGTGCCAAAAGTTGTGCTATATTAATATTGAAAGAAAGAACAAAGTGATGAGACTTAATGTAAGTATTAAAAATAGTCTGTGCACGCATCCTTTTTAAATATTACTCACGCTTAACCAAAATACATTTCCCTATCCTTTGGTAGTAGCGGCTGTTTCTTTGCATATATCTTTATATGTAATTTCCCTTTTTCTTTTAGACTATGGTTCTAAAAGGAGAGGCAAAGGAGGTCCAAAGTCCTGAGCACAGAAGTAAATACATGGAGGTAGAATGTGGTGCGGTAAGCTAGCAAATTGTGTCATATGCCACACAAGCTTCTATCCTAAATGCCTGGCATTCTTCCTTTTCAACATCTCTTGTACAAATGAAAGAGAGCAGGAGAGACAGAATCTTCTCTTTAGGAATACCATTGCAAGGCTTGGCTCAATTCCCTGCCTCCCCCTTTTCATCCCACCCCAACTTTTTAGTTAGGAAAGTTGTAGCTTTTAAGTAATGCTTGAATACTCAAGGAGACAAGTTCAGAGGATTCTCTTGTGACTTTGTAGCTTCTCAGCTTGAGCTGATATTAGGTATCCTTGACTGCTGTCAGCCTTAGAAGATCCGTCATCAAGTCCTCACCTCCTGGATGAAACACCACGGGGTGTAGCTTTGAAAACCTCATTGCTTTATGTTCTCAACATTGGACTTGCTTCCCACACATGGCTGTTAGCATTGTGCTTATTCTCTGAAAGCCATGTATTCTAAAGGATTTCTCACTAACATGAAGGCCCAAAGCAATGAACAATATAAAAAATGTTGCTTTTGCTACCTTTATAAACGTCACTGCATATGCAAATATACCTTTCCTAACAAACTTTTTTGGAGGAACCATCTGAAATAATATGGAAATGTTCATATGAGATCATATGTTGAGCCTCTTTTCTTTTCCTCTATATCTTTGACATTAATATCCAAAGTCAATCTATATTTTTTCAATTCAGTTTATTAATTCAAGTTATTGAATACACAGCAAATTATTTTTATTAATTATCATTTTATTGAATACAAAGTTTTGACAACTATAAAGACACTGATATATTGAAAAAAATTATTTTGGCTAGGGCTAAAATTATTTGTAAGACACAGACTATTTTAGACACCAAATCTTTTTAGGCGAGGGGTTTTAATTTCTGGTTGAAATGTACAAGATAGATGAAAGGAAGAGTAACCCCAAATGGATTTCTTCTCTCCATTTTTGAGTGAAGGTGACAGAGGAATCAGGTCTTCAACTCTCAGAGAACAGGGATATTCTAATTTGCTGATTTTTTTGACATCATGATAAGCCAGGTTTGAAGAGGTAAATGTGCTACCTGTGTATGCTAGCCATCACTGAGCACGAATGACCTGATTCATTCAATGTGAGTGTATCTGGTGACACTCACTGTCCTGATAAACCTTGTTCTTGCATGAAAGAACAATGAGAGGAAAAGCTAAAGCATTTCCAAGAGGAGTATGTTTTTCTCTTTTTCTAGTATAATGCCTAACATGTTCTGAGTATCATATGCGGACAGATCTTGGGTTTTGAGGTGTCTACAGCTATCCCATTGGGGTAGTCTTTTTAAGAAAAAAGCATTAAGCTCATGCGCTAAAAGCCATATATTCTAAAGGATTTCTCACTAACATGAAGACCCCAAGAAATGAACAACATAAAAAATGTTGCTTTTCCTGTCCTTGTATCACTTCATATGTAAATATAACTTCTGTAGCAAAGTTTTCCTGGGGAACTCTCTGAAAATAATATAAAATGTTAGCATGGGATCATATGTTTATCACTTTTCCTTTTCTCTGATATATTTTATATTAATATTCAAAATAAACCTCTATCCTTTTAAGAAAAGATCACAAAATTAATAACAAATATTATTATTAATTTTATTTTGCAAGAGAAAAGAAATCACAACAAATTATACATTTTAAAGATCTGACAAATGTCACAAACACCACAAAATTTAGAAAAATAGCATATTTTTATCAATTAACTGCCTGTCATACCACTGTAGTATTTCTTTGTATTTTGGTTGCCCTCTTCGAGTGCTTCTTTGATATGGTTTGGTTCTGCCTCCCCTCCCAAATCTCATGTTGAATTGTGATCCCTAGTATTGGAGGTGGGATCTAGGGGTGACCCCAGAGGTGGTGACTGGATCATGGGGATGGTTGTTTCTGATGGTTTAGCATCATCCCCCTGGTGTTGTCTCATGATGGAGTTCTCACGAGACCTTGTAGTTTAAAAGTGTGTGGCACTTCTCCCTTCACACTCTCTTTCATGCTCTACCATGTGAAGAAGATGCTTGCTTCCCCTTCTCCTTCTTCTATGGTTGTAATTTTCCTGAGTCCTCCCCAGCCATGCTTCCTGTACAGACTGCAGAACCATGAGGCAATTAAAACACTTTTCTTTTAGAATTACCCAGTCTCAAGTAGTTCTTTATAGCAGTGTGAGAACAGACTAATACACTCATATTGAACAATGTGATGTCATTTCCTGCAGAGAATAGAAAGATGATTCTGCTTTTCACATAGTGTGGTTGATTGAAATGTATTGTTATTGTTTTTGTATTACTGATAGTTGACAACATTTTTTTAGGTTCAAAATCACTGTAGTAACATGATATAAATTGTTATGGGGAAACCTCTATCGATTCTCTTTCAATGAGCTATAAGATCCATAAGGATTTTCCACAGATGAGATTCTAGCCCTGGCCCTGTGCCCTCTCTTTCAAACCTCTATCAATGAGCTATAAAATCCATACGGATTTTCCACAGATGAGATTCTGGCCCTGTGCCCTTGTTCTCCTCCATTACCCATTTCCTTCTTGGTGACAAAAATTGTAGGACATATCTCTTTTGCAGTCAGTCTTTGTCCCTGCACCGTTACATCATGACACAGGGCGAATTAGGCAGTTTGTAACATGAGTATTCCTATAAGCCATTCAGATACCAGGACAATTAGAAGTATCTTACCAAGAAGTTAGTGTGACATTGAGATTCTTCTCTGGGTCGCAGGCCACTTGTGGCCCCTAGATAAACCAGTTAAAATATATCAGTTTAAATTTCTGCTCCAATGCCAAAATTGGAGTTGCTCCAATGCCGCCCAACATAAGGAGAAGGAGCTGAAGGGGAAATTGGAGTAGAAAAGGATAACCAGTTAGAGTTAAAATACTTTACTTTTGCAAACTTTACAAAACACCACATGAACAGGGCTTCCTCCTAAGGCTTTGGGTGGACTCATGCAAGTGAGGCATCCTGAAGTTTAAGCTTTACCACTTTGATGCTAAATCCATATTTAAGGTCAACTGCTATTTTACAATCTTTATATGCAATTTATTTATTTATTTAGATATAGCTCACATACTATAAATTTCATCATTTTAAAGTCTATAATTCAGTGTATGTTAATATAAGATTGTGCAACCATCACCACTATAGAGTTCCAAACATTTTCATCACCTCTAAAAGAAAACCTGCACTGGTAGCAGTCACTCCTTACTCCCTGTTAGCCCCAGCCCCTGTCAATCATGAATCCACTATTTCTATGGATATGCTCATTCAGGACATTTCATATGGATCATGTAATATTTGGCCTTTTGTGTTGGTTGGCTTCTTTCACTTAGAATGCTTTCAAGGTTTATCCATGTTGTTGCATGCATCAATGTTTCAATCCTTTTTGAGCCCAAATAATACTCCACTGTATTGATATACTAGGTTGTATTTATCTATTCCTCTGTTCATGAACATTTGTGTTGTTTTCAACTCTTTGGCTATTATCTACTGTACTGCTGTGAACATTTGTATCCAAGTTTTTGCATGGGCATACATTTTCAGTTCCCATGAGTAGATACTTAGACATGAAATTGCTGGGTCATATGGCAACTCTATGTCTAGTTTTTTAAGGAACTACCAAACTGTTTTCCTAAGTATCTGTGCTATTTCACATTCCTACCTGCAGTGCATGAGAGTTTGAGTTTTTCCACATAATTACCAACACTTTTTATATTCT
Organism: Rhinopithecus bieti; assembly: GCF_001698545.2. Classification (NCBI taxonomy): domain Eukaryota; kingdom Metazoa; phylum Chordata; class Mammalia; order Primates; family Cercopithecidae; genus Rhinopithecus; species Rhinopithecus bieti. The sequence goes on along the minus strand of NW_016812934.1, from coordinate 4,032,951 downwards.
GTCATTTTTTCTCATAGCCTCCCTAGTGGGTATGAAATGCCATTTCAGTGTGGTTTTGATTTGCATTTCCCTAATGATTAATGATATTGAGCATCTTTTCATGCATTTGTTTGCTATTTGTGTATTTTCTTTGGAAAAAAAGTCTATTCAAATACTTGTGTTAATTTCTAATTGAGTTACTAATCTACTTATTGAGTTGGAAAAGCTCTTTATATATTCTAATACTATTCTCTTCTCATGTACATTATTTGCAAATATTGTCTCCCACATGTGAGTTGTTTTTCACTTTCTTGAGATTCTACAAGTCTCGTACTTCTTTGTTACATTTATTCCTAAGTATTTTTTTGGATGCAATTGTAAATGGAATTTGTTTCTAAATTTTGTTTTTATATTATTCATTATCTGTATATAGAAGTGAATTGATTTTTGTATGTGGTTCTTGTATCTTTTAAGCTTACTGAACTGACTTATTAGCTATAATAGTTTTGGAATTTTTTTGCATAGAAATTCCTTAGGATTTTCTGCGTACAAGATCCTGTCATCTACAAACATATAATTTTGTTTTTTCTTTCCAATCTGGTTGCTTTTCATTTCTTTCTCCTGTCTAATTTTCCCAACCTTGTGTTTCTGGGATAAATTTCACTTGGTCATGGTGTATATACTACTTTATATGTCACCAAATCAGTGTACTAGTATTTTCTTGAGAATTTTTATGTCTATATGTATATAGCTTTCTTTCGTGTAATGTGTCTTTGTGACTTTGGTTTTGAAAATGAGTTGAGAGGAGTTTCCTTGTTTTCTTTCTCTTTTCTTTTCTTTTTTTTTTTTTTTTTTTTTTTTTTTTTTGATTCGTGAAGAATTGGAGTTAATTCTTTAACTGTTTGGTAGAACTCAGCAGTGAAGCCATCTGGTCCTGGGTTTTCTTTGTGGAAAGTTTTGGTTACTAATTTAATCACTTCTTTTGGTTATGAGTCTATTGTGATTATTTCCTCTTGTGTCATTTTTGGTAATTTCTATCTTTCTAAGAATGTTCTCCCCACAGTGCTACAATTTTCAGCACAAAGTGTAACATCTCTGTCATAGCCCAGAGGGGAAGCCCACACCTCTGGATACTTTCTCAGAGGTCTCCAGGGGCCTGAAACCAAGGGAAGGGTTACACTAAACTGAACTCTGCTTCCCAGCTCTCTGCTGGAAGAATGTTATTTGAAAACTACACAGTGAAGGATGGCGAAATCTGGAGAACTAGTATATTTATTCCATTTGTATTCTTTAAATTTGTACATTTATTAGAACATCATTTTCACATATTTTAAATTCAAATTTAAATTTTATTTTCTTAATATATTTTCTTAAGCTTACTTAATTTTACTTCACCTAATTTCACTCTTATGACACTTTAGTTTTTTATTGTTTTATACTTGTCATATTTTCTTTTCAAATCTTGGGGTATTTTATTAAGTAGAATTAATGACAAATTTTGTAATAGTTTATACTTTTATATTATCTTAAAGTTTACCTTAAATAATATCTTCTAATATTTTAAGTGCCCCCCTTTTTTTAGAATGTTGCATATGCTCAGATAATGCCAAAACAAAAAGAACAAGTCACAGTTCCCGACTTTAAGAGGTTTGCTCTATTAGTAAGTGTTTCAATTGTTCTTTACATTTCCATTTTTAACTTTCATTCCCACAGTGTTTTTTTATTATTCTCAATTTATCAGTGATGTTGTATATTAATAAACGATAACATTTTTGATGCTTACTAACATGCTGGGTACCATGCTTAGCCTGTTTCATAATTGAGCTCTATGTATTATCATGACTTAGATAATATTACCACGACTTTTATTTTGCAGATGATGAATTTAAGTTCCCAGAAATACAAGTAAATTGGCAAAGGGTATAATAGCAACTAAGAATCAAATCTGAGATTCAAAGTTGCTCCTAACCACCACACTTTTCTAATTAACATTTAATTTTAAAGCCAAGTATGGTTAACTTCTTAAACCTAATTTCGAAGACATTCTGTACCAGACAGCAATAGGCAGATCAATGCTAGAATTCTTAAAAATAAACGTGTCTTGGCTTGTAGTAATGTTATGTCAAGTGAGATGGGGCATAAATATTTTTGATTCAGACAACCTAAATCACATTATAAGCAATTTTCTTTAAACAATGTGTTTCCAAATCTGTTACATATTTTTTGTTACATATTTAAATTCATGGTGTTCAGACAAAATAACTAGTTCATATAGAGCTAGTCTTCCATAGTTCAACTTCCCATGAACATTCTCCTCTTAAAAACTAAGCTATGGCCAGGCGCTGTGGCTCACGCCTGTAATTCTAGCACTTTGGGATGCCGAGGCGGGCGGATCACGAGGTCAAGAGATCAAGACCATCCTGGCCAACATGGTGAAATCCTGTCTCTACTAAAAATACAAAAATTAGTCAGGCGTGGTGGTGGGTGCCCATAGTCCCAGCTACTCAGGAGGCTGAGGCAGGAGGATCACTTGAACCCGGGAGGTGGAGGTTGAAGTGACCTGAGATCACGCCATTGCACTCCAGCCTGGGTGACAAGAGCAAAACTCCATCTCAAAAAACAAAACAAAACAAAACACAAACAAAACAAAATTAAGCTACTTGGCCAGGAATCCAAACATGATATAATTAATAGCACTGCTATTTTAGTAAAGTATCTCTGTGCAAAACATAAGAGGACAGAAACAACAAGTCTATACTTACAACTCCAACTTATACCCAGAAGTCTAAAGCAACACTTACAAACCCATCTATATCTATATCTAGCCAGTCTCATGCCTAACCAATCTCATCCTCCTCATCCAAATGTTTTCCTTTTTCTGTAATCATTGTTTCAGTGACTGGCATGGCCATCCACCGAGCACCCAAGTCAGAAACCTGGAAACCATGGACACTTCTTTTTTATATTTTATCTCCACCAAAATCCCTCCTGCTAAACACATTCAATCAACCTGTGTCCTTTCAAATCATGCTCTCAAACACGTATTATTTCATTCTTACTTTTTATTGCCACAGTGATTACCCTATTTTGAGACTTGCTTTGCTCCAGGCTGTTCTTTCTATTCCTCTGTCTCTTCAGAGCCTAACCTTCAAATTTGCCTTTCTCTCAAATCCATTCATTCTCTGCACTGCTGCCATGATAACCTTGCTTTTTTTTTTTTTTTTCTTCCAGAATCTCTGTCACCCAGGCTGGAGTGCAGTGGCACAATCTCGGCTCACTGCGACCTCCGCCTCCCAGATTCAAGTGATTCTCCTGCCTCAGCCCCCCGAGAAGCTGGGATTATAGGCGTGAGCCACCACGCCCGGCCAATAATCTTTTAAAAATTCAAATCTGCTCAAACAAAATTGTCAAATCTGATAGATGACATTAAGAATTCTTAGCATGGCTTATACAACCATCTCTAGTTTGGTCTCCAGTTGACTACCCTCACTATTTCTTGCTTTCATAAATGGAGGTTAATGTAAGAACTTTTACACTGTTAAAGTCTTCAAGCTGTAACCACTTGTAAAGATGAATGGGGTTGTACTTTGTTTTGTTTTGTTTTGTTTTTTGAGACGGAGTCTCGCTCTGTCGCCCAGGCTGGAGTGCAGTGGCCGGATCTCAGCTCACTGCCAACTCCGCCTCCCGAGTTTACGCCATTCTCCTGCCTCAGCCTCCCAAGTAGCTGGGACTACAGACGCCCGCCACCTGCCCGGCTAGTTTTTTGCATTTTTTAGTAGAGACGGGGTTTCACCATGTTTGCCAGGATGGGCTCGATCTCATGACCTAAATGGGGTTATACTCTTAATAATCAATTGTATTTTATAAATCTATGTCCACACATGCTAATTTCTATTCCTCCTCACTCAATGTGAGTTTTTTTGTGTGTCCTTGGGACTGCTTCATGTGAGCTCATGAACATTCTTCTTGGCCATGGCTGCTGTCTAGAAACAGTTCTATTGTTCTTATCTTTCCTACTGGGAAAGTTCTTTTGTCCGTATCAAGAATTTCACAATGTTTTCCACTCTGCCACAGAGATTCAAGTCAGGTCTGGGACCTTTAAGCTTATTCCATAATATTAGATTGTATTTTTATCAGATTAATTATCCAGTTTTCTTTATTTCTTCTTTTTTAAAAAAAAAAAAAATCCCTCTAGGAAACTACTCTTCCCTCCTCACTCTTTTTTGGGGACGTCTTTGTGCACCTTATTAAGGTCTGTAACTTAGTTTGCATATTCATTTACAGTCTTCATCATTTCACCCCCCCATTTCTTGGTTTCACCATAAAGTTTCCAGGGTGGACACCCTATTTACATTTTCAGCATCTACCACAGTGCCTGAAACATAGAATGTACTCAAATGTTTGCTAAGTATACACAGACTGTTCTTTCCAATGTACATGCAGAGAAGCATAATTTTGGAAGCAACAATTTACTACCTTATTTTTCCTACTTTGGTTTCTGTCAGGTGAAGTTTTATTTCGAATAAATTGAAATGCTTTTTTTTCAAATATTATTACTAAATTTTCAATTACAAACTATAGAAAAGTTAATATCAGTGACTATGATTATAAAGAAAGAGACTCTTTACACTCAGTGATGTGAGTCATTATTTAGACATCTCATTTATCACAAGACCTAACTAGAAAAAACAAAGAACAAGAACTAACGCAGGATTCAGGTTTTGTTAGGAAAAAAAAAGTTCAAGGAACCTGTATTTAATCAAAACACACAAAACAATCTCCAGATACTGTCTGGCAACAAATTTAGAATTTGCAGAGCTGAAATGTTGATTTGCTTAGCTATAAATATTACCTTGATGAAAGACAGCCCTAACTCTGTCTTCTGCCACTTCATGTCTGATAAGAAGGTTACTCTTACGTGTATTTTCTTAGGAACCCATTAAATCTAACTTTTCTGGAACCATCTAGAGAGACACAATTATTCAACATGAAAAGAGATATCCAGATTTTTTTTTTAAAGGAAAATGCCTATAAAACAAAAGTGGGGAAAAAAGAGAGAGAGCAAGAAGAGTGAACATTTTATTCAAAACTAAGGACTAATCCAACAGCTTTACAGAAAACGATAGAAAACTCCTTTTCATGTCAATGAGAATTCTGAATTCTCAAGTTTGGGCATAGGGCCCATCCTGTGATATGTTAACTAAAAGAAAAAATCTCTTTTTCAGGCATCTGCCTTCCTTTTTTTTCCTATTTCCATGGCAAGCTGTTTCAAGGTGCTTCATGAAAAGCTTCTCAAAACCAATGTGCTCTAAAAGCCACAAGTTTGATGACTGATGAAAGAGTCGCAAGAGAGAGTTTTTGCATCTCCTCTTTAACAGAGATCTTGAAAAGCCAAATGACTGGGAAAGAACATGATTCATCTTGTGCAAATGCTGAAGAGTATGTTTAACTGTCACCTACTGCATTTTGCAGCAGCGCCTATTCAAAAGCTCCCCAAAAGATGCAAGTGCCATTCTGAGGAAGGAGAAAAAACTGAGTCATGATAAATATCATGCTGAACTTTCTTTCATTTGTGGAAATTGTGGGTGTTTAAATGTTACAAATAGTCACATTTCTATTCACATTATGTGAAAACACGTATAGTAAGTCCTCAACTATACAGAGCTCCCTGAAAATGAGTTATTCTGAACAGCTGAATGTTCCAGATGGCTTTGAGTTAACCCACTGAGTTCCAGCTAGAACATAGCAAATATCTTCAAAATAGACTGAATTTTGTTCATCTGAAATTTTTCAGGGCATAGACCATGCTTAAAAATGAGTCAAATTGTTAAAAGTTTATTCTGTAAGTGTACATACTGTGTGAAGTATTTAGCACAGTTCTCCGCATAAATACCCCAGGAAATAGTACTAATTGCTGCTACTACTTATTTTGACTACAACCACAATTTCTACAGATTCTTAATCTTTTTTGGTAAACTTTGTGTTAGAGTTAAGCCATCCTTGTATCATTTGAGAACTATCTAAAACAAAAAAGAATTAAGAAGACTAATTTCAGTGAATGGGCTGTATGGTGTTATACTACAACTTTATTGTAATTCAACACTTGCAAAAGAACTAAACAGAAATATTCAGTGACTCTAATAATAAATAAGACAAATTAGTCATTATTGCATTGACCCATTAACATGTTACACAATTCTTCCTGTGCATGAATGTCTGTTTCTTCCTTTAAGATTATTACAATTTTTGAGGTTTCTTTCCTCTGATATTTGAGAGAATTATGTCTATAGCTTAGTGGAGTGATTGACATATAGCTGGTAAAAAAATGTTTGTTTAATAGTGAATTCTGAAGTCCCCTCCAATGTGCTGCATTTGTACTTGACATTGCACAGGTTTCCATGCTGCCTCTTTTTAGTTTTTGTTTTGTTTTGTGTGTTTGTTTGTTTGTTTGTTTGTAGTTTTATTAGAGCGGCAAAGTAAATAATCTTCCAAATTGTTGGACTATAGTGATTTGTATATCTTCAGGGACTAAACCATAAGTTTCTTGTGATTGGGAACCATGTTGTATTCAACTTTATCTAACTAGAGCCATTGTGGCTTCTAACACATAGTAGCCATCCAATATTTATGGACTGAATGAACATAATACTGGTGATATTTTCTAATCATATTCTTTTTTCCCCCTTTCTCCACCATGATGATTTCATTGTCTAATCATATTCTTTTTTCTCCATTTCTCTACCATGGTGATTTCATTTTTTTATTCCTAAGGGACTACAACTGTGAAGTTCAAGTAGATTTTTCTTTTGACTCAGCAGAGGTATTCTTTCTATGATATAGCTTACAAATAAAACACTATTATAATTATTCCCTCAATAAATAATTACAAACTAATGGTTGAGAGCAAATCTTTGGAGTAAGAAAGACACATGTTTGAAACCCAGCTCCGTCACCATCTGCTTTTGTGACTTTGGAAATGTAACATAACTTTTCTTATCCCTTGTGAATAAAGTTTACAAAGACCTAACGGTTGTCAAGAGGATCAAGTGAATTAATTTCCATATAGGCTTTAGGAGCGTGCCTGACCTTAGTAAGGTGCTAAGTACCCCCAATGAGCCTCTTAATATCTTACGTGCGCATTATTCCCTGTAGGAACCATGTTGTAAAAAGATCAGGAAAAAACACTTCCATCATTACAAGGTACTGCAATATTTTCTTTTTATACCACCATTTGATCTGATAGCTTTTCCTCTTTTGACTAGGTTTGTTCATTGCCTTTGATTATTTCTTTATCAATAAAAAGGTTTTGCTTGGCTTAGTTTTGGTGACTTTAGATAAGAAATTGTTCCAGGAGCCTGATAATTCTGAAAACGTAATCTCTGAACAATTGTAGTTTTACTAATACTGTTCAGACTATTAATCACTTTTGAATCCTGTAATTTTGTCATATGGTATTTTATAAATCAATGCTTCTGATTCCTTGATATTACTAACAAGTGCAAAGGAGAAAATGAAAACACGTTTTTCTTAAGAGTTATAAATTTTATCTTTGGTTAAACATTTTCTTTGGGTTATACTTACAGAAATGCATATATCTTACTTTACATATTTAATAATGGGCATAGAATTTTTGAGAAAAGAACTATTTTTTGTCAGTAGTAAGACAAGACACGGTTGTGTATCACAAAATTTCATTATCAAAAAAATTCAGTTTTACTGAGCATCAAGGATCATAAGGAAAATACTACATGCATCTGAGGTCACTTTTATTAAGGTCATATCAAATTGATATAAAACAGTAAAGAAATACAATAAAAATCTTTCACAAATTTTCCAGATTGTGAAAACATCAAAAATTCTAAATAACACAGAGATTCATGTGTAATTAAATTAATTTTACATGATTCTATGTGTTAAATAAATTCAAAATTCATTTTGAATTAAGATTTATTTAGAATATTAAGAGTGAAACATAATCGTTATGTTTCACTCTTAATATTGAAAGAACTCATCTTACGACATATTTTTTGTCCTCATGCATACATCACAAATCCATAGGTGATCTCATCAACTTTCACTGCTTTTAAAGACCTGAGAAGATACTTCACAAAAACCAATAAGCAAAGAAAAGCTGTTCAGTAACATTAATCATCAGGGAAATGCAAATTAAAATCACAATGTGATACCATTAGACCACCCTATTAGAATGGCTAAAATCAGAAACACTGACAACACAAAGTGCTGGTGAAAAATATGGACGAACCAAACGTAATTCTCATATATTGCTGGAAAATTATCTAACAGTTTCTTAAAATATTAAATGTATAGACTATATCTCAGCAACTTCACTAGTAGGCATTTACCCAAGAGCAATGAAGGTATATACACATCAAAATGCTGCTGTGTTGATATCAGCTTTATTCATGATAGACCAAACTGGAAACAACCAAATGTCCATGAGCTGATGAAGACATAAAGAAATTGTCATACATTCACACAATGGTATACTACTCAGAAATAAAATGCCTCAAATTACTGATACATAAAACATCATGAATAAATCTCACAGATACAATATTAAGGGAAAAATGCCTGAGACAAAAGATATGCTCATGATAATTACATTTACTTGAATTTCAGACAAGGAAAAACTGAGTAATGGTAAAACACATCAGCTCAGTGGTTGCAGGATGAGGAGCGTTGATTGAAGAAAAGCCCGAAGGAACTTACTGGGGTGATGGAAGTGTTCTACTCTGGCATAAGGTGGTAAGTGCATGGGTGTATACATGTCTGTCAAAACTCTAACTGGGCCGAGTGCAGTGGCTCATGCCTGTAATTCCAGCACTTTGGGAGGCCAAGCCAGGTGGATCAATTGAGGTCGGGATTTCCAGACCAGCCTGGGCATCATGGTGAAACCCCATCTCTACTAAAAATACAAAAATTAGCTGAGTGTGGTGGTGCATGCCTGTAATCCCAGCTACTTGGGAGGCTGAGGCAAGAGAATTGCTTGAACCCTAGAGGAGGCAGAGGTTACAGTGAGCCAAGATAGTGCCATTGTACTTCAGCCTGGGCAACAAGAGAGAAACTCCATCTCAAAAATAAAATAAAATAAAATAAAATAAATAAATAAAATAAAAACTCTAACTGGACTTCAATATTGGGACATATTGCAAATACATAATTTGTATGAGAATTTGTCCCAAAGTTGTTTAAATTCATTTTAATCCATCCATTCATTCAAAATCATGTTCACAGTAGAGGGATAAAACAATAACCAAAAAAAGATCTTCCTTCTGCCTTCAGAAGCTTACAGCTTAGTAGGAAAAGCAGATGTTGTCAAAATATCAACAATAAACATATAATTACAAACTGTGATGCAAATACTGTGAAGGAGGCATACCGAGTTACAAGACAGCTAATAAAGGGACTCCCAATCTAGTGGGTGCTGGGGGAAGAAAATGTCAAGAGGGAGGTTCTCAAACCCTAAAGGAGGTTTTCTCTGTAGTTGAGATCACAGAAATTGGAGCCAGATTGCCTCTGTTGGAAGACTGGATCTATCACTCATGTAGTGTGTAACTTCAGGCATACTTTAAGTGTCAGTTTCCTTATCTGTAGATATTAAAGCAGTATCTATGTTTACACATATCTACATATATTAAAACTATGTTAGAATTTATTTCAAGTGCTTAACATGACCAAATCTAATGAAAATTGTGATTGACACAAACTAGTGCTTTTTCGGTGCAAAGATAAGAATAGAAGCTAACTTTGAGTGAGCTGAAGGGAGGACGGAGATGAGAAAACAGAGACACTTAACGTAGGCACTTCCTTTAAGGAGTTTTGCCATGCAGATGAACAGAGAACAAGAACTGTGACTGGAGTTCAAGAAGCCAAGGGATAATTTCATTTGTTTATTTGTACTATGGGAGCTACTCTGGCATGCTAGTAGGAATGACCCATTTTAGTAGAAAAAACTGATGATGCAGGAGCTGGCAAAACTGCAAGAATAAAATCCTTATGTGGGTGAGGGATGGCTGGAATTAAACAGGAGCTGGGACAGTTATTCTATTATAACAACAGTTTTAAAATTTAGGTTAGCTCAATGCATTCATGAAAAATTGTGCCAGGTGTATGAGACAAAGGAGTTAACAAAAAAATACATTTGGTGGGTGTGTGCCAGATGAAATAATTCTCATCTGGCTGTATCTTTTACTAAGGAAGTGTGAAGTCATCAGCTGAGTTTTATCACAGATGTTTGAAGAGGAGAAAATATGAAATAATTGTCTGGAAGAGTAAGTGACAAAAAATATTTACTGTGGAATATGGGAGGAGCTTTCGTGCTGCTTGATGATTTTGTCATTTATTCTACGAAAGAGACCAGTCCTTGTGGATGTGAGAATTTCCTAGCAATTTTCAGCCACCTGGTTGCAGGCATAGAGTGAGGGAGGGATGTTTATGATCAAGATTGTGGTTTTGCCAGAAGAGTGCTATGAAATAAGAGGAGACGAGTGTTTGCAGAAGAGAGGCTGCAGCCGTTAGTCTTTGTAATCTACACTTGGCAGGGAAGGAGAGTAGGACAGTGGTGACTCAATGGATCGAAGTTCCCTGTCCATTTGGGGATGGCTGGAGTGGCAGTACAAACCCAAGTCGGCTGTAAGGACCAGATGACTTTATTGCTGAGTATGCTTTCCATTTAAGAAATATTCTAGGTCTATTCTCTAAATAACCATGTTGCTGTTATTAGATAAAATGCCCCTCAAAAGTTGCTCCCAGTAAAAGTTGTGACACTAATTTTGAAATGCTTAATTTGATGTAAAAATGTAATACTTGTAACAGTTTTTTACCATTTATTTCCATAAATGAGGCAGCAAATACTTTACAAATAATTGGGGGCTCTTCACCCAGGCTGTGGGCCACTCTGGCCTCATCTGTTCCCCTACTGTGTCTCCTGAACGTGTGCCCCGCCCAGCAGCACTTCACAATTGAGTGGTATTAGAGTCCTTGGTTGAAGTCTGTACACAGAGGAGAAATTTGCTGACTCAGTAGAATGGCTGTTAAGTTGTTAGTGTCAGATCACCTGGACAGATAACATTTTAAAAGAAAATTTATACGGAAAGAATTTTAAATACGCAAAACATCAAAAGCAGAGAGAAAAGATAATGAATTCCTGTATGCTACTTTTCTCAGATTCAGCACTTGCCAAGAATTTGAAAATGGCTGTGTTTTGAAGTTCCTTCCTTTATAACAACTTTTTTCTTTTTTTTTTTTTTTTTTTTGAGGCAGGGTCTTGCTCTGTTGCCCAAGCTGGAGTGAAGTGGCACAGACACCTCTCACTGCAGCCTTGACTCCCTGGGTCAAGTGATCCTCCTGCTTTAGCCCCCCTTGTAGCTGGGACCACAGGCATGCACCACCATGCACAGCTAATAAAAATTAAAAAAAAAAAAAAACTTTTGTAAAAACAGGGTCACTCTGTGTTGCCCAGTCTGGTCTCAAACTCTTGGGTTCAAATGATCCTTCCACCTAGGTCTCCCAAAGTGCTGACAGCATGATTCTTTAAGGGAAAATATACAACTTCTAAAATGATATCTGAGTTAAATGTAACAAATTAAATACTAGTCATGTATTTTTCAGCACATACTTTCTGGGTTCTTCACATGTATAAAGCAATGTACAAAGAGCTGGCACAGAATTGTAAAGAAGGCAGATGCATCTCTGCCCCGAGAGAGGTCTATTTGCATTATCACAACCAAGTGTGTCTCAGAAAGCTCTAATTCTTTCATTTATACAATTTATTAATTGTTCCATAGTAGCTAAAAGTAAAAAATGTGAATTCCTATCTTAATGCAGAGAACAGGGAGAGCACCTGACATCTAAATTTAAAATCTATAAAAGCTGTTATTGCTTAGGATACATTCTGCTAGTTAACTTTCACTTTTGTGTTTGCTTTTTAAAAAATCTCTAGTGTTCATAAACTATTCTGCCTGTATATCAATATTATTTCTAATTAGGCAGGTAAAGAAGGTTAACTGATTCCAAATTTCCAAAGATCTATTCAGATTAACAATCACATTAATATCTTACTAAAAAGACAAAATAAAATTTAAGCTTTATTAGAACACAGACAAAATAGGTGTGGGGAATAATAATATAATTGGAAAACTATTAGTACCTTAGGTATTGTTTAGTTCTTCAATTATAGTTGCTAAAATATTCTAGATAATTACAAGCTAGAGATCCCTCCTACAATTTTTCTGTTATATTTGGAATTGCTATGTTGTCACTTATGGGAAAGTTCTCTGACTTAATATTTGTGCCAAATTGTCTGTTGGGAGCTCAGCACTTTTCCTCCTCCTCTTGGCTGTTCTCTGTGTTAAAGAAGCTGGAAGCCTGAGAACTAGATTTCTTGGAGTTTCTGTCAGTAGGGCTCCAGGTAAAACCCTGCCTGTGAGAGGCACAACACATGAAAGGCATTAGCCATATTAACACTCCTCTGGCTGCAATGGGCAGATAAGTGTTTTTGGGCAGGTGACATTTTCAGCAGTCCCTAGATAATTTCTCTTGAACCATTGCTGGAGGCAACAGTGATCATTGTCTAAAGTTTCTGGAAGTTTCTGTCCCTTCCTGAGTCCTTGGAGTAGTGGTGAAATGTGGCGGTAGCTGCACTTTATCTCTGCCTCACACCTTCCAGTATTTCCCTGTATTAAATCTCTTTCTGCTTACTTCAAATACACAGAGATATTTCTGCTTTCCCGACAGGACTTGGACAGATAAATTATTTTTATAATAAATCAGAGGAGATGGAAATTGAGGAAATAGTAGACCCCAAAATTGAGTAGAAGTATTTCTGTGATCAAGTTATACTAACAGTAGGAACTTAATAAGCACTCCTTCCTTCTTTTTAAATTCACTAAAGGAAAAGTATTTGAATAGATTCAGTCTGTGGGACAGAAGAGTCTCACTGATAATTTTAAAATGTACTGTTTACTTGAAACTTGATAAGAAAGTAGATTTCAAGTGTCTTTACCACACAGACACACAAATGCACACACACACATAAATGGTAACTGTGTGTGATGGTGGATATATTAATTTGTGGTAATAAGTCCACAAAGTATACTTATCAAATCATCATGTTGTACACTTAAAGAATATATAAAATTTTTGTCAATTAAAAATTTTAGGCCCAGTACGGTGGCTCACGCCTGTAATCCTGGCACTTTGGGAGGCCGAGGCTGGCAGATCACCTGAGGTCAGGAGTTCGAGACCATCCTGGCCAATATGGTGAAACTCCATCTCTACTAAAAATACAAAAATTAGCTGGCTGTGTTGGCAGGCACTTATAATCCCAGCTACTAGGGAGGCTGAAGCAGGAGAATCACTTGAACCTGGGAGGTGGAGGTTGCAGTGAGCCGAGATCATGCCATTGCACTCCAGCCTGGGGGTCAAGGGTGAGACTTCATCTCAAA
>NW_016812934.1:3972663-4019351 GCF_001698545.2 Rhinopithecus bieti | reverse complement strand
CTTGAACCTGGGAGGTGGAGGTTGCAGTGAGCCGAGATCATGCCATTGCACTCCAGCCTGGGGTCAAGGGTGAGACTTCATCTCAAAAAAAAAAAAAAAAAAAAAAAATTCAAAATACAATTGAAAAAAAAACAGAAAATAAACCAGTTTCCAGGACATCAAAACAAGGACATAGATACAATGTCCTTGGCTTGGTATTATAAGAATAAATAAAGCTGATTAAAAAATAGGAATAACTTACAAATAAATGCCTATTTTGATAAGTTGATATTTTATATTAAAAATAGATATCATAATATTAAAAGATCTTTGTGGATATTTTTTAGAATTATTTTTTCAGTTTACATAGCAAATAAATGACAAACTCTCTTAGTACAATTTCAAACTGAATTGCAATATTATAAACATAAGATGATTTATTCATCTAGATTTATGATTTTTTTAAATAAAAGGATTCCAATTGGGTGTGACCAAATCTGTATCATATTTTGTTTACAAAAAGGTTTTAGATTGGAAATTATCTTTGCTCACCCTCCTGAATTAATAAAATGTGGCTGACAGTCATCATAGTCTTATAGGCCACAGTTGTTATGAAAATATGGTTGCTAGGATACCTTCATTATTTCATTGTCATGTTACACCGGCCTATCAATTAATAAAGAAAGACTCAAGTTAATTCTCAGTCACATTTATACACATTCTTAGCATACGATTTCCCTTATCTCCAAGTGACATTTCTCCCTGTAGCATTCACCTTCTACTCCATAAAATATTAAACATGAGGTTATCACATCAGTTTACAAATTACAGCAATGATGCACGTCTTCTACTTAACCTTTCCATTCACTTTCCATCATGGTGAAAGTTCTTACAGCAAATATCCATGCCTAAACTAAATTATGATTTCTACCTCTAGATTTACTTCTGAGAAAATTGATGCCTAGGAAAAAAATACATGTATTGAATTGATATCTTCAGTCCTTTTTAGTTCTTTCTATAGGAAATAGGAAGGTGAAGCAGGAAATCCTTTGAAAGTCCCTCCTACATCTTTAGATATTCAAAACGATTCCCAGGTTATTGCTTTAAAATTTAGGGTTAGACTCAAAGAAGATGTCTTAAAATGGGACTCACAAATATATTTCATATGACTATTACATTTCAGTCAAAACTACCAAATGCTGTCTTGAGTTGCCACTTGTCAGAACATCATAAAATAAGAATAATAGAGGAAAATTTTTCATGTGATAAATTCATTTTATTTACACTTTTTCACTTCAAATTAGTGCCTACTCATTTCAGTTTACGGAACCAAAATAAAATAAATTACATTAATTTTCCAAACACAAGGATGCAACACATTCTGAAAATTGGCAAAAGCAGAAATGTTGACTCTAATTATAAAACATTATATAAATATAGAAACCTTTTCACAACTTCATATAATTTGATTCCTTCTAAAATAATTCCAGCAAGTGAAAGTATTGTTATCCCTACTATATAAGAAAACTGAGCAATATCCGCACTAATTCATTTGCAAAGTATCATTCAGTAAATTGTACAATCAAGGATAGACTTAATTGTACAGTCAAGTGTACACTTCAAAAATTTCTTAATATTTAGAATTGTTTACGCCGGGCGTGGTGGCTCATACCTGTAATCCCAGCACTTTGGGAGGCCAAAGTGGGTGGATCATGAGGTCAAGAGATAGAGACCATCCTGGTTAACATGGTGAAACCCCCTTCTCTACTAAAAATGCAAAAATTAGCCGGGTGTGGTGGCACGCTTCTGTAGTCCCAGTTACTTTGGGAGGCTGAGGCAGGAGAATCGCTTGAACCCAGGAGGTGGAGTTTGCAGTGAGCCAAGATTGTGCCACCTCACTCCAGCCTGGTGACAGAGTGAGACTCAGTATCAAAAAAGAAAAGAAAAAGAAAAAGAATTGTTTTAAATGTACTATCATTCCTTCCAATTTCATGATCAATATTTGTCAATATTTGTATGTGAACACTTTGTTCAAATTTTATAACCAGTAGAATGCAAGAAAAATAAGAAAAGGATACACAATTCAAGGAGTGAATGTCTCAACTCTTAAAAATATTGGTGAGCAGTTCAACATATCTTTATATTTGTATACAAGTACATTAAAAGTCATTGTATCAAAACCCAAACTGACCACACAGATGTAATATTTTTAAAAATTTTCCTGTGCCAAAGACTGTGCACAGCTGTTTTCTATTCACTGAAATAGATGTGTGGTCTTCCTTTCAGGTCAAAGAAAATCTCTCTCTTTTAAACTTTTATGTGTGGTTTGGCAAATCATATCGTTAAAGTAAGAATATACTCGTGAAAAAATCTTTATCAATGCTGATGTCCCATGAAATGAGTTAAAACTGTCTTGTAATGAAGTGTACAAAATTTACTAATATTTTGATGCTTTACAAATGTCTCTCAAGTATTACTCAGATGTGTTCTGAGTATAATTCAACCACATTTTTTTAAACTTTGAGAATCAGAAATTTTAAAATGTAATGATAAATTAAGTTCCAGGATTATAGCATTTTGATGGAATGATGAAATTCAGAGACCATTGAGTTTCATGCTGCTATCAGTTTCCTTTTATCACAGATCAATCTTGATTTTCCTTAGCAAAATATTATACTTCATTTCCCGACATCGTGCCCCCGATTCACCTTCACCTACACTTTTGTCAGGCCCAATACATTTTAAATAGTATTCGCTAGGGCAGTGTAAGAACATTTTCCCATGCAACTGAAAAAAATAACTCGGTAGTTATGCTTCCTTATGACTTTGGCAGGCCTAACAAAATCTAAACACATTTTATTTTCTTGTAGACCCCATTTTGGTTTTAAATTCATCGTGTAACCTCTGAAAATATTACAGTGAGGTATAAACTTTAACATGAAAATTTATGCTTTCATCTTCAAATTCCTTTCCATTTTTAATGTTAAAAAATTGAAGGTAGGGTTCGACAAATGATTATTATATAAGATTATATTATGAACATATCTTTTCTACATATTTCAAATAGCTTCAACCATTATTTCCTTGAGATGGCACTAGGGCAACTTTGTTCTTTGTGTTGAACAGTGGACTCTCACTAATTGAAAATATTTTCTCTTCTTTTCCCGATTTATTTTATAAAATTATTTTTTGTTATAATTTCTAGCCTCAGGACAGAAGTTATTCTCTTTTTGTGTTTTTCTCCTAGCTATAGACATAGTGCAATAATTCCAAGCTAGCATTTCACATTTCACAATGACAATTTTTCAAGTCAACTCAATCAAATATTTATTAATGGCCTACTGTGGGTCATGAACAGTAATGGTAGGCTGCTCTGCCTGTCTCACTCTAATCTACATACCATTGTTAAAATGGCACAATTGACACTAAATCATCAATTCAGTCTCAATGGATGAGATCAACATTGCTTGAGCTTTAAGCAGATGTGAAATAAGATGTGATCATTTAATATCACTCCATCTTTCAATTATGAATACCTCCCTAATTTTACCTCCATCTCATTTCTCAGGTCTCAGAGAGAATGAACTAAAAGAAACACAATAAAGGAAAATCAGTAGATGATAGAGAGCACCTTGATGACCTATTGGGAATGTACATGGTGTCTGAAGAGAGGGGATTATTATTATGTGTAAGAATATGGAAAAATGTGACTGGAAAATAAAACAGAATAAAGACCAAAAGATGAGAAGAACAAAAATGTCAGGAATAAAACATCATATTTTATTTAGGTGTATTCTTATTTGGTTTGGTTTTATTTCATTTATTTTATTTGGTTTGATATTTTGACTTCCATATTACTAGCAAAATATTTCAGAGCTACAATTCTAGAAATTATAAAATTCATGTAGGGAGTCTACGTGACACTTAATATTTTGAAGCAAGGATACTATACTTTTTCCCTATAGATTCTCTACTGAATATATATATATATAACTGAATATATATGTATACACTGAATGTGTGTGTGTGTGTGTGTGTGTGTGTGTGTGTGTGTGTGTGTGTGTATGCTGAATATATATATGTTTGGAGATCCAGCATTAAAAATCATACTTCATCTCCTAAGGCTTCACCCACACTCCATTGAATGCTAATACCTGAGCTGTAAGGGGAAACTGTCTCCACGTGGTCTCAGGATTCCCCTCTCTGTCTTCTCAGTCCATGTGTTCATCAAGAGGCAGCACCTGAGCTTTAAATCTCTATTTTAGCAGACTGTTTCAAAGGATAACATTCTTATTAGAACTCCAGGCTTAAAAGATGTTGGAAATTACCCAGACATTGGGTAAAAAGAACTGGAACTTCATTTCTAATGCTCTCTGGAGAAGCATAACCTTTCACAAGCAATAATTTACTCAGCAAACAGAAAGGGAATAAATAAACTCAAAATACCTTTATTAAGCAACATAACATTAAAAGCATAGCACAGTTTCAGTGGTCTCTCTTTTTTATAAATGATGAAGATGCCATGTTCCCAGTGAAGGTGAACAATGCTTGGCTGCAGCAAATTACTCCAGGAGTCCATTAATCTAAAACTGGACTATGGCCCTGCAGGGTATTCTCCATCCCACACTGAAACCTGGGGAATTATTTTAGGAAAGTCAGGAAGCAATTGTAAAAGCCAAAAACTATAGGATGTAAATCTAAATTACAGACTGAAATCATACAGCTTTCCACATATTCATATAATTTTTGGTTTCTTAAAACCTGTGTTTGATTCCCTTCTGCCATTATGTGAAATCCATGAAAAAGGTTATAAATAGATTGATACAGCTCCTTGAAAACTCATGGTTTGTGGTTAAACAGATGAAAACAATTTTCTTCTTTTAAAACTGTAAGTTTGAAAATATATCATGCTAGAAAAAAATGCTAATTTTCACAAATCCCACAATTATTTTCTTGCTTACAATTTGGAAAGCAGAGACAAAAGCCCTTCATATTCTTTCAGGATTTCTTCTAATTCTTAGGAAATAAATTCTCATTGGTAATTCTTCAAAAATTTTGGAAGTATTTTGGCCTTAGATCGAGTCTTCCATCGTTAAGAGGAAGAGAATATAAAACTTTTATTCAACTTTTATGTTCATCTACTTATTCAGCAGTGGAGTCAAAACTTAGAAAATACCTTGGGTTACCTGACACTGCACATTTATGAATTCTGTATCCCATACTAGACCCAACAGAATTTTTAAAATGTAATTTTTTTTCCTTATCCTTTCCTGCCAACACTTGAAATGAATTCAACTGCAGTTGCATTAGTAGCGTAGGCCTGGTGATCACACACAGAAGTATGAAATTCAGAGAAAACTAGGAAGCACTGTGTGAGATTCTAGGCCACTTATTCTAGTAACTTCTCTCCTGCTATATTAGACAAATAAGAAAATGTTATTTGCTGCTCTGTAGCTTTTGGCCATCTCAGAAGACTCATACCTATGAGAAGAATTTTTGTTGCCTTAAAATAGTATGTTTCAAATCATGCATAAGCACAGTTGAAAAAAAAACTCTACCTGTCAATCAACTCAGAAATAAACATGAATATTCACTTGTCACTCATTTGAAACCCTGAACTTTTGGACTTAGTGTAGCTCAAGGCTCATTGTTTTACAACATGTTTGTGAGAACATAATGGAAGGAAAATTATTCATCTAATTTGGGAGAAGTGGCTGCTACATTTTGGGGTGGCATGTGGCCTTTCTATGTACACAATGATACCCTGCCATGTACCAGCTTTTCAGCACTGGCATGTCACCTGGCCTGTGGCATCTCACATTCTCATGTTCTCACACTTGTGTTGTGGCCCAACTAACTTGTTAAGCCAAAGCAAAAAGCAGGTGGGGCACATGCTTGTCAGAGACTGGAATGGCAGGCCACATGCCTCTCCAAGTGCTGTAAACACCAGGGTTTGTTTGGAAATTTCATCTCCTGGTTACAGTAAACATGACTTGAAGGAGCATCCAGCAGAGAAATGGCATGCCCTTTTTCTACCAAAAAAAGGAATTTTCAGGAAATAATGTAAGCTATTAATGAACTACAGAATAATTTTTCGAATTGCCTATTTACTGTTTAACTCTATTTAAATATGATAGGATATACTATAATGCAACCTAATATCTTAAGACATAATATATATAATGACATGGGTATAACATTATCTTTCATATATCTAAAGTCGGACAGCAAACCTAGTAGCGTAAATTATTATATATTGCATATTGAAAGAATACAGCTTTTGGGTTTGTGCCATAACTTTGTAAAAGTGGATATGTAATTTTTGGTAGGAAAAAATTAAATTACAGCATAGTATGATGATTACCTTTTATCATATCCTTTCAGCTCTAAAAAACAAATTCTTCTATTCTATTCTCAATTCAGAGAAAACAGCTTTATAAAATTACTCTCTAGTCTAAAATGACAATTTAATCAACTACGTAAAATGAGATAACTTTAGTTCAAGTACTATAAAAAAGTTTCGTTGTACAAAAATTATAATAACTTTTGAGAAACTTTTAATTGTGGCACAGACACTTCATTTTTGTGCATTACCAATATTAAAAGATTAGTATAAAACAATGGACTACTTAGCTTCATGATTTAAAGATTAAGATTCTTTCTTCGGACTGGGTGCAGTGGCTCATGCCTGTAATCCCAGCACTTTGGGGGGCCAAGGTGCATAGATCACGAGGTCAGGAGATAGAGACCATCCTGACCAACATGGTGAAACCCCGTTTCTACTAAAAATACAAAAATTAGCTGGGTATGGTGGCACGTGCCTGTAATCCCAGCCACTCGGGAGGCTGAGGCATGAGAATCACTTCAACCCAGGAGGTGGAGGTTACAGTGAGCTGAGATTGCACCTCTGCACTCCAGCCTGGCGAAAGAGTGAGGCTGTCTTCAAAAAAAAAAAAAAAAAAAAAAAAAAAAAAAAAAAAAAAAAAAAAAAACCTTTGTTCTTTCTAATTTGAACTCTAGGCTTTTGCATATTTTGTTTATTTGATCCTCTTCTTAAACCCTAAAATTCTGGCCATATAGTTTAGTTTATTTATACTTGACCTAATTAATCATGTGATTAAGAAAATGTACAACTATATAGAAGACATGTCCAGAATTACTCTTAACACACACACACTGACAAAAATGTTACATACTTATATACTCTTTATATACTTAATTATATATGATATATGATATGTACTTATAATTATATACTTACATGTACCAAGCATTTCAGTTGGAACTGAGTGGCCAGTGTCAGGAAGGCTAGATTCTGCTCCCTAGCACTACGGTATCGGTAATTTTTAGCTGAGCTTCAGATTGTACAGTGGGGAATAGTTAGAAAAATGTTATAAAGATTTGGCCAACTCAGGAGGCTGAGGTGGGAGGACTGCTTGAGAAGTTAGAGGCCGCAGTGGGCTATAAGCATGCCACTATCTGCCAGCCTGGGTGACAGAGTGAGACCCTCTTCTGTTTTTGTTTAAAAAAAGATTTGTGCTTCCACAATTGTGGTTCTAAACCAAATTCTAAATCAACTGGTTGTGCCCATTTAAGATTACATATTAGTTCTCCGGACTGTTAGTTGCAGTTTGATATAGGAATTTTCATCTACAAGGTAGAAGGCTTGCTCTGATTTTTATTAATGAAGCTTCCATCCTTACTGCTGACAGCATAGGTTTGATGACAAAGATAAATGAAACTTTCATTAAGGGCAACAGAAAGAACAAGAATGATGTCATTCCCTTCTGTTTCTTTGTTGTTGTTGTTTAAATTGAAACACATTTCCAATGAATTTCCATTATAATGCTAAAAGGAGTCTTGAAGAGAGTGTGAAGAGAAGTGCTTTAAAGCTTTCCCTGGGTGAACAATTAAGAGCAGAAAGCTTTGTCTTGTCTTCTGATTTTTTTTTTTCTCCCAGATTTGCTGCTAGCTCTTTTGTGTGTCTATCTCCAAACTTTTTACTGTGCACCTTATATGTGCAAAGTATCATACAGCTAATGTTATGCATATTAGCTGGTCTCTGTCCTCAAAAACAACAAAATATTCAAATAGCTATAGTGCCTAGCAAACCATAGTAATTCCAGTAACAACTTTAAAGTATTAAAGGTGATAAAGAGAAAAAGAACATTTCAGGTTGAGGAAATTTTTTTTTTAAGTTTCATGGAGAGGAGACATTTGAATGTCAGTAGAGATTTGACAGGGAAAGAATGTGGAGAATATTTTAGGCAAAGGGAACAGCTTGAGGGAAGATATAAATGCCCAATATGTGCTTGGGAGTTAGCCAGGGGGACAGTTTGTCACTCAAAAAAGGCAGAAGGAGAGTAGGGTGGAATACCAGTAAAAGGCCTGGTTGGCCCAGATCATGAGTGGTCTAGGATGCCAGGCTGAGGAATGTGTACTTACTAGGCAATGGGAAAACATGGGGGGCTGTTATGGGTAGAAAAATGATATTGTGGGAGTGGTTCTTTAAGATTTAGTGGTCAGCTCTGTCCTGTAGAGGATGAATTTGAACGTGGAGCACAGTTCGATAATATTATAATCTTAGGCAAGTCTACTAGGGTAACAGATCTCAGGTCAAACTCTGTAACCAAGTAGTTACATAACTTGGACAGTTCACTAACCTTTTGGCCTCAGTTCCATGATGTGGATGACCTTAAAGTTCTCTCCAACAATAACATGCTATGATTCAAAGTAATGCAGAGCCTGGACTGATAGAATGGAAATAGTAATGAAAGCAGAAAATAAGAATAGGCATTTGAAGAGGGTGGATTCTATTTGCATTTCAAAGTGGGGCTTCCAGTGACATTTGGGGCTCCCAATTCTTCAATGTTAAGGACTGTTCCTAGCAATGCAGGTATGTTAGCATCTCTGGTCCATATCCACTAAATTTGAATAGTATCTTCCAGCGATTGTGACAATCCAAAAATCTCACACATTCTCAATTTCTCCCTAGAGGATAGTGAATACTGGACCTTGCTCCATCCACCATCACAAACACAATCACTGTGACTCTATTTTAACTTATGTTTGGATATGGTAGAGAACTGAAAGGCTGTTGGTCCATTAATAGCCATGGAGAACTTATGAGAAAGAGTTTTTTTTTTATCAGAAAAGATTGTTTTATTTGGGAAATATTGAATTAGAGATATCAGTGGGAAACCAAGATATCTCATTTATATGTAGTAGTTAGGAGGTAAGAGAGAAAACAAACAGCAATGAAAGTTCAATAATTCATCATTTCAACCTTGAGAAACAGAAGTTGTTTCTTGTTCAGATATTCAGATATTTTATTAAAGAAAAGGAGATGCTTTGACCTTGCTGGAATCAGTCTGCCTGACTCACTTTAATTGAAACTTACCTCAGCATTTTGTTTTGAACTTCCAAAGAAGCAAAAGAAAATGAAAGTGATGAAATTTTGGGTACGTACATGAATCAGATGCTTGCCAGGCATTTTACATATATATTTTACATGGTCACTATGTCTCATGGAGGTTGAGTATCTTGTTCAGGATAACATAGTTAAGTAGCAGAGAAAGAAGATGAAACTCGGTTCCACCCAGCTCCAAAACTTGGATTCTTTTCCTGTTACAATGTGACAATTAACTAACTTCAATTTCAACAATCCATGCTGACATGCAAATTGGCATTATATATTCATGTGTTACTTCAAGTCCTTCTGCTGCAACAGTGCTTAAGGCACAGTGACTGTGGTGGGAATTCCAGACCCCACACTAGGCAGGTTGAGTTGCAAACCATTCTGTTTGAATGATGATGAATGAATTCCATCAGGGAATACTTGATCCAGTTTGACCAAGGGAGGTATTATTTAAAGTTGTTTATTTCATTTACAACTCTTTCACAATAATGGAAATAGGTACCTTCTAAATGTGCTAATAGATATCTCAGATCCAGAAACGTTTCTTGAGGTCATGGGGAGCCTTTTTCCCTAAGTTCAACACCCACTTGCATGTCCCTTTATATTGCTGTGTACAGCTTTATTTTATCTGCTTTCTCCTTGACTACCCATGTTCTTAATAATGGTTCCTGCATCCGCACATGATGCTTTGGAGCTGGCAAGATATCCTTGACTTTTGTAATTATTGCCTTATGGCCTTAATTGTATCTGGCAAATGTTTCGGATCACCTTTATTCACCAGCAAGGTCAAAACCTCCTTTTCTTTAATAAAATATCTGAATATTGCTGTTAGGTACTGAATTATTTCTCTTTGGCTTCCTCTCTTAGTTCCCCACCCCCTTTTCTTTAATCATGGCATCATGCAAACCATCCAAGGCAAGATTTTGAGACTCTTGGTTCTAACGTTGTCTCTGATGCTATCCTGGAAGAGTGAGTGAATTTGCTTTCTTTATCTTAAAATTAGACATCCCCATTTATTATTTTATTCCTTTTGTTCCTTTTAATTTAGTCCTGTTACCAACTATAAGATGTCCTGTCAAGCCATAGGCTATAATCTCTGTATTGTGTTTCACTATGGACAAGGAGGAACACCTGATAAAAATAAACTAATATGAATGACTTAAATCACCCCATATACTTCCATTGATGGTTAAAATTAAAATTTACTTTCAGTGTTTATCTAATCATGCTTGGGTGCATATTTAATATAAACAGCAAGTTATATATATCAGTGAGTTTATGAACACGTAGGGGTCACAAGTCAGCCAGATTGAGTTCAATGGGTCCACAATTTCACTTCTGTTTTGTATAATGGTTTACTGAGAAAGGGTAAATTAAAAGTTTCTCTCCTATTGTGCAAGCTCCAGGAAGAAACATCTGTTTTCAGGGTGTGGGGGGCCTCATGTATCTTGTACAGTACCTATTATATGAAGCAGTAAATCATTCAGTGAACACTTGTTTCTTAAAGAATATGATTTGGAACTAAGAGCATTTATGTGATCCAGTTTAGGGGATAGAAGAAACATAACTGCTTTTGTCACGTAGAGTAGTCCAAATGAAGATAATGAACATAAAAGAAGGAAAATTAAAATATAAGTTCTTTGAGAAGTCATAATACAATATATAATTATATCTTACTTGTGAACTAGAATGGGTGCAGTCAAGTCCTAGGAAATTCAGTAAGGATATGGCTGACCATTTCCAAACAGCCCCACTTTCCTAAAAGTGAGCAGAATTCTAAATGAGATCAAAAGCAGTGATATTTCTATCCTTAGAGAGACATAGCCAAAAATGACTTTTAACTGAAAGAAGCTCAACATAGCTGCTCTTGCTAATTCTATCAGGTAAAAGTTTTTTGAGCTTGCATATACCACCAACATATTTTATATTTGTATACTTCTAATCATTTCAATTTTTACTTATATCAAGAATGATGCATATTAATGTCTCATTGCAAGTTATTTGTAACTTCTCATGGACTGTTAAGGCAAAATTAATCTAATTAAAATATATCTCTTATGAGTATAGCAGTGTTTTATCAAAAATTAATTTCTGATGGTCTTTATGTATGATCCAGGAAAAAAAATCAATATTCCATTTCAGATATGCATTTTCTAAGAAAATGTAGCCTAGCAAATAATTTTAAATGTGTAAGATAAGAAGTTTAGTCTGGATGTTGACCCCTTAGAATTGTGATATTAAGACAGCAGTATATTCTCAACAAAGAGATGTTACATTATTAATGTCACTGATAAATTATTTTCTGTGTATCTATGCCCAATATGCATCCCAAATATTAGCCCCTGTTTGCCAGCAAGGCATTCAATATGCTGTGTTGCCTTGTCCTTTACAATTTAAGGGTAAATTTTTCTCAATATCCTTGTCCTAATATCTCTAGGGATTCAGTGTGTGGGGGTTGGTCAGTCTGCCATTTTGCCTGGACACTGATGTTCTGCATGTCTCCTAAATCTTGAATTTTCTTCATGTCTCACAGCTTTCAGCTATTCTGGTCTCTCCCCTGTGTAACCCAGTTATAAAACAAAATCCCTTTCCTTGATTACTTTAACATTCCAAAGACAGAGAGAGAGACAGAAAGAGAGAGAAAGAAAGAGAGTCATGAATTTGTATTTTAAGGAAACTTGAGGAGCTTCATTTAAATGTTACATTTCAAGCATTTTCTTAGTGAATATTAGACATTCCCTCTGCCACGCTCCTCAGTGGGAATGTCCCACTAGCCAACTCTTCTGCATCCTCCACAGCTGCTCTTTGTGGAGCATCCCCAGATCCATCCCTAGAGTCCAGCTTCTCTCCATTTCTGGGCTCCTTCCCTTCTTCCTCTTGGATTCCTCCAGAAATGAAAAAATATATATTATGCAGAGCAACACAGTTCTTTTTGTAAACTCTTACTGCATCCTAGCAATGTTCTGAGGGATATCACAGCAGAACCAATATAAATCCATATGTTATTTTGAGAAACAAAATAAAATTATCTTTTCTAAGATCATTCTGATGCCATATCTGAATGAACAGGCTTTTCTCCCCAGACTAGATGTGTGTTTCCGAAGGTTATACAAACATATACATGAAATACACACACACATATATTTCACTTTTATTCCACCCTCCAGCATTTCACTCTTGTATGGTTAATTCCTGCTAAAAAATGTAAATGTTCAGATTTCCCTAAGCTTTATTTAAATTACTAAGTTGATGATACTAACACTTCCTTCTACTATCAGTCTATTTTTTGCTTGCATTTAATGATTGAGCATTCTGCTGCCACTTCTCTTTACCGTCTTGTCCTTCCTTAATCCTCTCAACTTGGCTTCCATTGCTACCACTCTGCTGAAGGGATTCACCAATGTTCTACTTCTAAGAAAATCTTTTCTTCTTTTCTTTATGGAAACACTTTTCTTCTTGAAGCTCTCCTCCACTGGAGTTTCTTCAGCATTTGGCACTGGTGGTTACCCCCTGCTTGATTTCAAGTTCTTGTTTTTCATCATTCCACATATTTTTCCCACTTCCTGAAATTTCATTCTATAAAATGTTTTGTACTTTTATTCTCACTCATAAAGAATTCATCAGTTTGTTCTGCTCCAACTACTACCACTAGTCAAACAATTCCTAAATCTACACTCCAGCCTTGGTTGCTTAACATCTTTTCAATCTTATATTTCAACCCCCATCGATGCTCCTTAAAGTGTGAAGCAATGAAATCATTACTTTCTTGTACAAATGTTTGTTGTATATTGTACTTATTTCTTTATTGTCCCTATTCTTGCCTGATAAATTTATTTTGATACCTTTATTCTTTCAAATTCATCAAGTCTTATAGGCTATTTCTTTACCTACCACATTACTTAAGTTTAATCTTTCTTCATCACCATTACTACAGCAACTACTCTAGACCACACCAAATTACTACACATTTTAGTCTCTATATGCTCTCATTTGTAGCATAATTTCTCATACTAATCAGCTTTCAGAAACTGCTAATTAAATTTTTCTTTATATATACTTACCTCTCCTCCAGTACAATCAACATACATTCACCAGTGTTAAGTTTTCTCAAATTCAAGTTAAATCAAATCAATGCATGTGATTGTATTAAATTTACATTGCCATTTTAGCATACTCTCAACACTTAAGTTCCTTTGTGAATCGTTCTTCCCCTTCAGTAGAACTGGCCTCAACAGTTCTTACCTACGCTGCTACCTACTACCTCCAGTCATGGTACATTTCCTGGAATGATGGTTTATTCTGTGTCCCTCACTCAGAATGACTGTTTCACCAAAGCTATTCTCAACATTTACTCATTCTAAACAGCCTAGTCTGAACATGTATAATCTAAGATGACCACAATTTAGTTTTATCTTTTCTCTGTGCATGATTATAACATTCCAAATATTATCTCTATGAAGAAGAACCCTTCTAAATTGCAAACTCCAGGGGCAAGTAACGTGTTTTCTCCATTTTAAACCTTATGATATTAAGTGCAGTGATGTGCATCCAACAAATGTTAATTGGTAGAGGAGCTATAGAATTAGGCAACAATAAATTCCATATAATAAGTCATTAAGAAAATCCCAGTCTTTCCCCCTATAATCTGCTTCCCCACCCCCACATACTCCCTTTTATAAAAAGCTCAATTATTAATGTAAAATAAATGAACAGAGCTAGGAAAGAAGAAATACTAAAACTCTGTCTTCATTCTGAAGCCCACCCAAGCTGAGCAATGGAGAGGTAACACTCTGCCTCAGCCAGCATATCTTCAATTTCTCCCCACTCCAGCTCCCATTATCTCTCCACTGCCACAGCTGCATACTGCTATTGTCAGTAGTAAAGATGAGACATCTCTAATTAGAGGGCAGGGTAAATTGCTTTTATCTACTTTTAACATGCTTTTACATGGCACCTGGTACACAAGCCTCAGCTAGGCAGCCATAATTTGAAAAGCAAATGAATGCTCAGAGAAATTTTAAAAGAAAATTAAATATATAGAGTAGCAAAATCAACATGCTAGAGACTGCAGAGTTTAACGCTGTCAGAGTCTTGTGCACTTATGTATTATAGGGAATTAAAATAAGCAGAGTCCACGTACCCTGTAGAGTCTGGTGGTCCTGTCTTTCTTTTCTATTGGGAACAGATGGAGAGATTCAATGTCTGGAAAAATTATCAGTGCAAGAAACAGATTGGTGGTAACCCCTTGACCATCTCCATCTAGAAGAGTAGATTTTTAGGTGAAAGAAAAAAAATTAGTAGAACTCTTTCTCTGACCTACATACATCTAACCATCTTTATAATGAATAAATCTATTATGTGTGAGTTTTTGTTTCTGGTTTTGGATTTAATTTTTATTTCTTTAGCAGTACAGAACATTTTCAAAACCAAGCAATTTATCAATTGTTTGAAAAATAAAACAAAGAGAAATCAACTACAGTTAGCTCCATAGTGTTTGGACAACATTGTCATTCAATAAAAATATCTGACATTTATTGTGGCTTGGAATACGGATTCCACAGTTAGGAGAATCGCGAGCTCATACACAAACTCCACAGGCTCCTCTCCCTCTGATCATTATCAGCAAAAATGTATTAATTGTCTTCCTACAGCAGTGTCTGTCACAGGAGGACCCATGGTCTCCACTCTGTGCCATGATCACAGCTCTTCCTCATGCATAGGTTCTCTTACTTCTGCAGGAACTATGGTATTATTGCCCTCCAAACTTTGTTTACTTGCTTTCCTGGAGATTGCCTGCTTACTGGCTGTAACTTTCCGGCTGTAAGAACTGGAAGCTCTAAATAATAACAGGGCTATACTGTTTATTTATTGCTGCTTTGGAACAGAAAGCCAACTGAAGTCCTTTAGTGGAGTGGGTAAGAAGGACTTTCAGCTAAGAAAAGCTGGCACTGTAAACACAGTGGTTCTGGCAGGGGAAGTGCCTGATTAGGGATCCCTAGTTTCCTCAATTCCCATATGCAGGCATCTATATGCATTTAGAGCTTGTGAATTTTTTCTATTTTCGATATACCATGAATGAGAGGGTATAATTTAAAGGGCTGAAGCAAGAGGCATATTTTAGAAGTAACTCTAATTTAAATATTTGAGCCATATGCAGGATTAGAACATGTGCTTCACTGCATTAAACACTACTTAGAATGTATTGATTCCTATTTTAGTCTTTGTAGTAGTCATTAGCATGGTTGGTGAAATAGTTCTCTGCCTTCCTTGGACATGATAGGGTTGTACTTTCTGGCCCTCTTCTGCTTAGGTGTGTCCATGTGACATTTCTGATGAATGATTCATAAGTAGAAATGATGTTCAATGGCTAATGGGAAACATTCCAGATCCCTTTACCCACACTACCCTCTGGCCAACCAATAATGTTCAAAACTGGGGGTGATCCATCAGCTTAGATCCTAAAGTGAAATCAAGGAAGAACCTAGAACCCAGTAAAGAACCCAGAACTGACATATGTTGGTCATGTAGCAGTAGCAAGAAATAAAGTTCGTTCTGAGGTTTTTGTGCTTTTTGTTATTTCAGCATACTCTAGCACATCTTGATTACTGCACTACTGCTATTCATTTCAGTCTTAGCATAGATGCCCATACTTGACTTTTTAGCTACCACACTTTGATCACAGTACTTAACCATTTAAATTGCACTTACATTCTCTCCCAGTTATTAGTTTACAATTTTCTTGAGAACACAGATGTCTCACTCATCTTGACATTTTCAGTTTTTAGTACATTGTCCCTATATCATAGACACTCAGTACTGTTGAATTGAAAGGACGTTAATTTGTGCAATGTCGACACTTCAACTCTGTGCTCAAATAGTGGGTGAGCTACAGTGACAATTAATCTTAATTAACATTATTTGAATATATGCCTCTCTTAAAGTTAAACAAGGGAAAAATAACAAAGTTAGCCTGATGTGTAGAGAAATATATTAAATTTAGGAGGTTTGAGTTAGGCTTCTGATTCTGGCTGTATGATATTTAATAATTTATTTTGGCAAATATTTATTAGTTGTCCACTTACCATATGCCAGTGTTCCTGGTCCTGATAATAGTAAGAGTTCTCCTGGAATTAACAGGGTCATGGCAAGTCACATAATGAGCTAATTTTTATCCTCTTTGATAAATTAAATACAGTAACATATCCTTATGTTTGTTGTGTGGTTTGAAGGAAATAATATATGTATATTAGTTTTGTAAATTTCAAAGCATTTCAAATATGTGAACCAAAGATACTTTAAAAAAATTCGAATAATAAATTTTACCAGTAATTATCTGCATGGATGCTTAATAATTCAATATTCTAGATATTATAATAGATGACTCATTTCTTGTGATAAGTTGGGATGCATAAAGAAAAAACTTTCAAACTATTCAGCAATCATTATTAAATTTTAGATCAGTGTTTTACCTTGGAGGAGAGTGTGTGCGCTAAAAAATGATAGCAATAAATCCACTTTTCATTTGGCAGAATGCAAGCTCTAATTTCTAATTTCAGTAAAAACAACTGTTTCCTAGAAAATAACACTGATTTCCTTGTACACCTAATACAGAGCAATAATTGGGAGTGGCTAATATATAGGAAGAACAAAGACAATGATTGTGCCTACGGGGTGATACAAACAGGATATTGCAACCCATGTTCACAAAATAATTTATCCAAATGTTTTTGATGCATTCAAAGAAGAAATACTTTATTATTTTTTAATATATAGAAAACGTGTATAGGATATACATATATTTTAAAATAAATGTGTGCTAAATGAGCCAGAGTCAAGTAATATGTGTATATACCCACCCAAAAACTACCTAAAATTTTATGCACAGCAGATTTAAACCCTAAATGATGATCTCTTTCATAGTATCTCAGTTGTAGTGTTGAAAAAAATCAGAGATGACACAAACAAATGGAAAAACATTCCATGCTCATGTACAGAGAAAATCAATATGTTCAAATGGCCACCCTACCCAAAGCAATTTACAGATTCAATGCTTTTCCTGTCAAACTACTAATGACATTTTCCACTGAATTAGAAAAAATCTGTTCTAAAATTCATATGGAACCACTAAAAGAGATCAAATCACCAAACCAATTCTAAGCAAAAGGAACAAAGCTGGAGTCGTCACACTGTCTGACTTCAGATTATACTACAAGGCTACAGTAACCAAAACGGCACAGTACTGGTACAAAAACAAACACATAGACCAATGGACTAGGTTAGAGAACCCAGGAAAAAAGCTTCATATTTACAACCATCTGATCTTTGACAAAGTTGACAATAGCAAGAAATGGAGAAAGGAATCTCTATTTAGTAAAATAGTTTTGGAATAACTGGTTAGCCATATGCAGAAGATTGAACATGGCCCTCTTCCTTTCACCATATACAAAAGTCAACTCAAAATATTTAAAGACTTAAATGTAAGACCTAAAACTATAAAAATCCTAGAAGAAAACCTAAGCAATACCATTCTAGACATAGGCCTTGGCAAAGATTTTGTGATGAAATCTCCAAAAGCAACTACAACAAAAACAAAACAGACAAATGGCACCTAATTAAATTAAAGAGCTTCTGCACAGTAAAATAAACTGTCATCAACAGAATAAACAGACAACCTACAGAATGGGAGAAAATATTCACAAACTATGTATCTGACAAAGGTCTAGTATCCAGAATCTATGAGGAGCTTAGATAAATCAACAAGCAAAAAACCACTCCATTTAAAAATGGACAAAGGACATAAACAGACACTTCTAAAAAAAAGACATACACATGGCCAACAAACAAGAAAAATGCTCAACACCACTAACCCATTAGAGAAATGTAAATCAAAACCACTACGAGATACCACCTTACACCAGTTTGAATGGCTATTACAAATCAAAACATAAGTGATGTTGGCAAGGTTGTGAAGAAAAGAGAATGCTTACACACTTCTAGTGGGAATGTAAATTTGTTCAGCCATCGAAATCAGCTTGAAGGCTTATTCAAATAACTTAAAAAACAGGACTACCATTTGACCCAGCCATCCCATTACTGGATATATACCCAAAGGAATAGAAATCATTCTACCATAAAAATGCATGCATGCATGCATGTGGTCATTGTAGCACTGTTCACAATAGCAAACATCATGAACTCAACCTAGATGTCCATCAACTGTGAACTAGATAAAGAAAATGTGATACATATATGCCATGGAATACTATGTAGCCATTAAAAAATTAAATTATGTCCTTTACAGCAACATTGATGCAGCTGGAGGTCATTATCCTAAGCCAACCATCTCAGGATCAGAAAACCAAATATTGCATGTTCTTACTTAAAAATGTGAGCTAAACATTGAATACACATGGACACAAAAAGGGAAACAGCAAATACAGCGAGCTACTTGAGGAGAGAGGCTAGGAGGAGAGTGAAGGTCAAAAAACTACCTATTGGGTACCATGCTCACTATTTAAGTGACAGAATCATTTGTACACCAAACTCCAGTGACATGCAATTTAACCATGTAACAAACTTGCCCATGTACCTCCTGAACATAAAATAACAGTTGAAATAAAAAATCATAATCTGTTAGTGCCAGAAATGGGACTATCTCACAAACTAGAGTAAAATTTGTATACTTTTTGATATACAAGATACATCAATTTATTTATTGTATTTTAAAAATATGTCATCAATAATTATCTTCCACTTGCATTCATTTATTTATTCATTCATTTATTCTTTCAAAGAAATATTGATTTGAGCACCCATTCTATTCCAGAGGTTGTGCTGGTCCCTGTAAATATGAAGGTGAATTTCATTTAGTTTCTGCCTTCAAGGAGTTCACGATGTCTTCCACATTCTTGCAAATACAAAGAAATGTATTAGAATGAACCCCATGAAATTGCCTGATAAAATCCAAAAAACTGTAAGATGAAGGCATTGCTCTAAACAAGCCTAAAATCTATTTGGATACAAATGAAACAAGTAGGTAAGTATGTCTTCTGTATACTTTTGAAATCTTATTATAAGTAATATATTGACTACAACTGAATAAACCAAAAATATTTTCTGAGCTTATCTTATACATAGAACTAAAGAGCAAGATCAACCTGTGAATGAGTGTAAAATGTCCTCTGAAAGGAATAGATGTATCATGCATGTAAATTCAAATGAGAATTTTGGAAAAATTGACCTTATATTGGGATTTTGAAACATCTTTGTTTTCTCTGGGAGAGGGAGTTAGCAGTACAGCTTAGCTTAAACTTTATATAAAGAATAAACTGCTATTGTTCTGGTGGTAACACCAACATCATGAAGTGACTACCCTTGGTCATGCGGAGGTTTGTCCGGGACTAGCAAGGGAGCTAGGCAGGGCAGAGATCATTACAAGATTCCAGGGCAAGTATGGGACAATTGTGGTTGTCTTCCATTTTATTCTCTCTTGATGTGTAGCAACCTTGTGGATGAAATGGATCTAATTCCTGCTTAGCTCTCACAGAGAGCCTTAATTGGCCTAAACTCTAAGAGTGGTCTTCTTTTACCAAAATTATTGGTTCAGAAATGGGCTTGTGAGCTAGGCCTAAACAATCAGTCATAATATTTTTCTAGTTGTATGGTCTGCTTCAGGGGAGGGCATTTGATTCAAATTGTTCTAATTATAAAGAAGCACAGGATTTCTGTTTGGCAGAGAAAGAGAAGATATCAATGTCTCCTTGGATGTGAACCAGGAAATACATGTCTCTGGAATCTGTTAGCAGTCATCTTGTGATGAGAGGAGCCATTTTGAAAGTATGGAGAACATATAGAGAAGATTAGAGGCAAGAGAATGACAAAAAATGGAACCAAAGACCAAAGACACTGTGAGCTCTGTATTTTCTTTCCACCAAGTTCAAACATTCAATAAAGTCTTGTAAAGGCAGTAGTAGTATGGGTGAATTAGAGATAGACCTAATCAGGTCTGGAAGAGGATAATATCCTGACTCCCACAGCCACTGTCACCAGCAAAGTATAACTATGTGCAGCAGGAGCATCATTAGCTACAGAGAGAGCTACCTGACAAAGCAGGTGGAATGGAAGAAGCAGAGGGACTACAACCAGCAACAAGGACTGCAGCATAATAGAAAGTTCCAGAAGTATCTGGATGACACTTA
This sequence comes from Rhinopithecus bieti, assembly GCF_001698545.2. Taxonomy (NCBI): domain Eukaryota; kingdom Metazoa; phylum Chordata; class Mammalia; order Primates; family Cercopithecidae; genus Rhinopithecus; species Rhinopithecus bieti. Next base: position 3,998,756 of record NW_016812934.1, on the reverse strand, counting down.
GAAAAGAAAAAAAAAATAGGGTGACAAGGTTTGTGGTATGTTTGCCATCATAAATCGAGTTACTCAAGATACTATTAAAGAGAACATACTTTTCAATCTATTCTCAGGCGTGCAATGATATGCAATCTGTGTATTTCCTGTAGTGCAATCTAATCTGTGTCTTTTCTTCCTGGACAAAATCTTAATGTAGTCAACTCCAGATTTTCTTATTTTCTTTTTAAGTCACTTAAGGATTCCTCCTTCTTTTCTAAACCTTTCCTCCCTAGGTATTAGATCCTCTTTGTGAAAGTTTTTAAATTTTCAATACTTTAATATTTTATGATACTTTTCTTTAAGATTATTTTATATTAAGCAACTGTTTTATACAGCATTACAGAGTAAGATACAGAGAGATTGTGGTTTGGGGTGCATGGAGATCCTTGGGTGTGACCATCCCTCCCATTTGGATTCTGGTGACATGACTGCCTTTTGAAAGCCTCCACTCATTGGTCCCCTTGGTTATGGCACCGAGGTCCCAGAGACTACCTTTTAGCTTCCTTCCTGCTTTCTAAGCTTTTTTCTCTTCTCTGCTTCTCTGATACTCCTTCCTCTCCAAGTCCAGAGAGAATTAGCTTTTAGTTTTATTTCTGTCTTCTCTCTATGGCATAGGAAAGATAAAACTGATTATAAAAGAATTTTTCCCCAAATCCATGATTTACACAACAATATGAGCTTGTATCTTTGAAAGACAACAATAAACTTCATTTATTTTCCTTTGCATTTGGATGCACCTCACCTCTCTATAGTGCTAGAATCCAAGGTGTAGTTTGAGAGAGGGAGAGAGAGAAAGAGACAGAGAGAGAGAATATGTCAGGGTTGGGGTAAACAAAAGGATTACAGGGATTAATAGACATCTTTGGTAGATATTATACCACCACAGTCTATATAGTGGTGGTATAATATTTACACAATGCACAGCAGTACTAAACTGTGTGGCACAGGGATAAATGGTCTAGAACATCACAGAGAAGGAAGAATTTAGTGAGAGTCAGGAAATTAGGAAAGTTTTCCTAGAAGACCTAGGAACTCAGAGAAATTACAACAGACAAATCTAAGGATGGGAAATTCCAAGTTAAATAAGAGGACAACAGAAGCAAAAACAAAGTTGAGGGAATAAATGTGTCCTTGGAAAAGTGAGAAAGTTCACAGAAGTCTCCTGGTGATATTTCATGGAATATGGAGAAAAGTAAGACAGTATATTCGTGTTTGAGATGGATACTCAAAGATTCTGAAAATGAGGCATGTTGTTCTAGATTCAATGAGGCAGAAAATAAGAATGTATTTGAGAGTGTCGGTCACAATATAACAAAAGCTGTTTTTAAAGAATGGGTACCTGTTGTCTACGGGCCATTCTCATCATAGACCTGTCCTTCCATGACTACATCATTTTTTAAAAAATAATTAAGCAAGGAGTTAATTATTGGCAAGTGGGGACAAGTTACCCAAGCCTTTTTAACAGATGTAATTCTGTCCGATATCTGGACAGTAAAAAGCATGAACTTGATGCTAGTGTTTTGAAGCAATATTTTATCATTATAATTTTAGATTCTGACTCCCATTCTGTTGGTTCTCCAATGGCCAAAAGTTACGTGTTGCCCACAACCTTTCTGTGACTGGCTCAGCCAATTTATATAATAAGCTACTACATGCAGCCAAACTTATACAACCACAAATGTCTGTCCTTCTGGAAGGCTGAAGTGTTCATATTCTTAATCAGTGGCTTTTAGACACAAAATCATTACTCAATAATTACTTTTGTTTTAAAATTAACACTAAATTTTAAAAGTATAAACTCATAAATCCAGTTCTTTATCTGATTTCAATTCACATAAAATTTTATTGTATTTTAATAATTACTGTCAAGAGGGCTTTTAAAACATGAGTTATTCATCTTATTTAAAGGTTTTGAGCTGCCTTTATACATTTAGATTTTTATTTCTTTTGTATTTTACCTTTTCTGATTAAATAAAATTTGCTAAGTAATTAAATAACATTTGTAGGAAATATATGTTAAGTTTGTGGGTATGGTGAATCATAATTTATCTTAAATATTACAGTACTCTCTGATGCATCAAAGTCTCAACTTTCCACTAAAAACACAAGTTAATGAAATAAGTTTGATTTGGTTCGTTCATCATTTCTCCATTTAACTCTATATTTTTTCAGGGTTAAAAAAATCCTCTCAGGAAACTAATTATACAATTTCAAATAATTTGAGTTTCCCTTTCTAGACAAATTCTTAGAATTGCCTTCTCAGTCAGCCAGAGTTGCGCATCAACTAGAGATTTTGGCCTGTGTAAAGCCAGAACTGCAGACATCTGGGGACATTGTCCACAAAATTGGGAGAGACAGACAGAGCAACAGATGAAATGGTCTCTCCTTCTGGGTCCATAGTAAAGTTACAGTTCACCAAATTCTTCATTTCACTTAAGGAAGTTGGTAAATCATTTTAAAATTTTAGCTAACTTCCTTCATATTGTAGTTTAACTTTTACAAATTTTCTTGGGTCTTTTAAGGTATTAAGTGACATCTGATTGGATTTAGCATTTTCGTTTTACTCTTCTGGCTCCATATCACACTTTTGAGGATCATTTTAGCATTCAAATGACAATAACAAATAGTGAATGTTGTCTAAGCAAAGTATAAGAGAAAAATTTGCCCTCATTTATAATCCTCTAATATACCTTTAAGTCCATGATACATACATTATGCTCTGTTAAAATTCAATGTATCTTGAGATTACTATGGTGAACAAAACACAGTTCTGGACATCAAGGATTGAAGTCAAATAAAGAAAATAGGCAAGCAAAGAAAAACTTGCAAAGCCAAGTGTAACTGCCAGCTCTAAACCTACTGGGAAAGGAAACTGAAACTTCTCCTGGAATTATCAACGAATTGTCTACAGAGGAAACACTTTAGATTGCTGCATTAACTCTTCACATCATTGTAATGTTTTCCACTAGGGTAATGCTGAACAGAAGTCCCCAGAGAGCAGTCCTGGGATAGAAGTATCATCCCCATCACCTGTGAACTTGTTAGAACTACCAACTTACCACTTTAGATCTACTGAGACAGAACTCTAAGGGAGGCCCTGCAATCTGGGTTTCACAAGTCCTCCAGGTGATTCTGATGCCCGTTAAATTTAAGAACCACTGTGTTAGAATAACACCAAGCTGGGTAAGGCTGATCTCAACTTATGTGCATGTTAAAAAATAATTATATTCCAAAGTAAGGTTATATGTGGGATGTAAACTCTGAAGATTTAGCTACAAACTTATGTAGATGACTACTGATTCCTCAGTAAAGACCACAAATTCTGGTTTTGGATACTGAAATGCAGTATGTACTCTCTCAAATGATCAGTGATCAAATACTATATTTAAGCATCCTTAATGATTCTAAACCTGGATGACCTGTTGCAGGACTGTCAGCAAAAAGATTGAAAACTATTGAACAAAAACCCTTGAATTACACTCTTTAGAGCCAGTTTAGTTCCTAAAAGGACAGAGTGAACAGTAAAGCAGAAAAGCTACTAGTTTACTAGACCTTTTTCTATTGAGGAAACAATAAATAGAGGTAAGAATAGCAGGTTTTCCACAAGACAGTAATTCTTTTAGTGTAAAATCACTGTGGGCTAATCCTGCATTAAATCACTAAGATGTGCTGCATGGAAGAAAGCATCAAAGGAACTCAAAGGACAACATACAAAAAAATATACGAAAGTATGAACTCAACACCTTCTGATATATTTGACAGATTCCAAGTCCATCACAATCAAGATCTTTAATACAGAACGCTCCCTCTTTCCTCATTCATCCTCAGTGAATCAAGAAAACAATAGTTCTAAGATTTAGCATAAGAAGTCAGGGTACATAAAAGAAATAGCTTCCCTCCCACTCTCCCAGTCCCAGATCTAAGATGGTTACTTAAAGCCCCATTTATTTGCCCAAATAGTTATAAAGCCTTATGAATAAGACAGGAATTTAGCAATCAGCTAGTATCTCTTAACTCTAGATTTATTCAGTGAGGTGAAAAAACTAGTCAGAAATTTAGAGAGAAAATGATAAGAATCCTACTTCAGAATAATGGATTAACCAAAATAAAATTTTCAAAGATTATTTATGATTAATAATAATCCTAAAAGAGCGAGTTTGGCTTTTAAGGGTAATTCCCCTCCTTACCAACACATCTTGAGGTTTATGGATTAAGATAATGTGATTCTGATCACAATTAAAACGTATCTTTATTTGAAACCTCCAAATATCCACTTATACATCAATCACCTGTATGATTGATTAGATTTCCTAATCAAATAAATAGGCAGGCAAGGCTCAAATGTAAAAATGGGCTTCCAGTTGACATATTACTGAATATCTTGGAAATATATTAAATAAATAAATAAATAAAATGGGCCATGGTGGAAAGACAGAAATACTGCTGTGCAAATTGAGGACAAGACCATCTCTGGGTTTAGTATCAACACTGACAAATGGAAGAAAGTCATTTTCACTTTGTTTCTGTAAGTAATTTTACTATGGCACTGATTAGATGGGATTATTTTAAGGTGTGAAAAAATATGAGGTGTTTAATAATATTTACTATAGTTTAGAATCTGGCATGTGTACCTATTCCTTGATTTAGTGAGCAGACATTAGGTTGTCTTTTATTTACAGGCTAGGTCAGGAGGATAAGAAGAGATTAAGTATTGTTTCAACCTTGAAAGCAAAAAGTAGAAGACATTATAAACCTTGCTTATAAACCTTAATTAGACTGCAACTGAAACTGTTTGCCAAGCTGTAGTTCACAGACAACCCTAAGAGTTCAGAGGAGATTTTTATCAGCAAACAGGAATCTCACTTCTACATTGTGAATTCATCTTCATACATCATTCCATCTTCCCAAAAATGTAAAAGATAAATGTAACATATATTAACATCCAACATAAGACATCCACAATAGATTATAATATGCACCACAGAAACCAAAGAAGTTAGTCTATAACAATATACAGTATATTTATTTAAAGTATAGTGCCCAATACATAGGAACAAATTAGCTCCATGATGAACGGTACATATGAAACTTGCTGTTACCCCTATAGTGATATTTTAATAAACAACATAAGGAGTAGACATCCAAACTAAAATATTTTATGTGAAAAAGTTCTTGAATGACATCTTATTCAAACCTATTTGGAGCTAGATGAAAAATATGCCAGAGTTATTCAAATACCTCTCTCATATGGAATTATTTCCCAGAGAAAGTCACCACTCCCAAAGTACTATGCTCCTTTGCCAGTCAATCCTCTTTCTGGAATGTCAAGGCTATTTTAAATCTTGCCGCACCCTAAATAATGGATCTCTGTAGCTTGCACCAGCTAATTCCCAGTGTGGCCAGAGCTCCCAGCTCTTCACATCCATAAGCTGAAAATTAACAGCAATTTTTCATTATGACACTGGGACTCCAACTGTGAGCGTGTGTCAGAAAAAATAGAGCATGATATGATTTCCGTACATCTATATATTTTTTGAGGTTGCAAGAAAGCACAGCATTTTTCAGACTCACTTGTATAAATACGATGATACTCAAATAGAGGGGGAATTATCATTATATTTCATTTTAAATGTTTAGAAAAGAAAAACCTCATGGCACAAATTTGAACTAGCACATTGTTTTCTCGATTTACTTGGTTTGAAGAGATACTGAATGAATAGTCCTCTCTCATGCAATATTTCTTGTACTTTCTATAGGTCTGTGAAATTTCTATAATGCAGAAAAGTAAGCCTTGCTTCAGGTTTAATGTCTTCTGTTTATTAGCAGAATACTGTGCACCTGCTCAAGACACCTGCACATTTTAACTCAGTATTTTAAACTAAATCCAATCAACTCTGCATTAGCACACCATCTAGTACCTTAAGGATTTAGGGTTCAGTTCATAAATTGCTTAGCAAGATGGATGTCTCCTCTCTCCTGTCTCTCTTGTTGCTTCTCCAGTCCCACCACCCCATGTGGAGGATTATCTATCACAGTAGAACAGTAGCTTTATCCTCACTGTCAAGTGGCATTAGTAGGTTATTTAACTCTCAGGAGGCAAATCCATAAGACTCATGGTCTGTTGTTCATGAGACAAACAGGAATTTTATTTGTGATTATAAATAGGCATATTTTCAAAAGGAAATGTCCATCAATCATGAGAACATGAACCTTGTGCATGACAATTTTTCTTTTTGCTTGTAACAGCAGCTGCCAGTCTGTTTCCTATAGGTGGCAGGAAAAAACTGGAAGCTCTTTCTTTTTCTTCTTTCTAGGTTTGGCTTTATTGTTATTGTATACTTCCTCAAACCATGTGCATTTATTTTCAAGTAAAGCATAGCAGATTAATAAAATTTTATTTCTTATATTTAAATATATTCTCTCACTTCGTTTCCTACATCTGTGACCACTCATCCTTGGTTTCATTAACTAGCTTCTGTTTTTCAGCCTACTTCTTGCATTTATTCATTCAGCAACCTGTTTTTGAGTTCTTAGTATCTTTACAGCACCCTCATAGGTGCTGGTAAATAGCATTCAAAAAACATAGAAAAATGTTCCTTGTTCTCATACAAATTACATCTTCATAGTAGGAAAGGGTGGAAGCAGACAATAAATGAGTGAATAAACTGATAAATAAAAACAGATATGACTCATCATAAGGGTAAGTGATATGAAATAAACAAACAGGGTAATAAGATAGGAAGAAACTAAGTCAAGTGAATATCCCAGTTTCTTTTTTAAATTCAGTTCAATTAATTTGTATTTTATTTTACACACTAACTCTGAGCCAGTCCTTGTTTGATAATGGGACTACAAAGGTGGGTAAGTTTCACTCATACCTTAGCAGAACTCACATTCCATCAGAAAGAGAAGGATCTAAACAATCACAACAGACTGGCAAGTACTATAATCAACTATCTGGGATCAACAGAATAGGGAAATATTCTGATGTTACCCAAGGGTGTGAAGAAGACTTTTGAAAGCAAAGGATAACCGAGTGGACTGTTGAAAAAACAATAACAATTAATTCAAATGGTTACAAAGTTAAAGAGCATTGCTGATAGACATGCAAAAGCATAGAAGTTTAGGCAGTTATGTACATTTAGAGACACATGTTTATTATTAATAAGGAGTATGAATGTTTGTGTGCTAGGTTTAAGTGTTTGGACTTCATCCTGAGGGCAGTAAGAAACTATTGAATCATTCTTTAGAAAGTGGAGATAAGATCGAGTTTGGGTTTTAGAGATATCCTTTGAACAAGTTGAATGTAGACTTCATTCCAGGGGTTGGTTAGGGGACTGGTAAAGAGAGAGAAACCAGTTAGGAAATGCTACAATAAGTGCAAGCAAGACTGACGAGGGCCTGAACTAACACATTGGAGGCACTCAATAATACATACATACGTGTGTGTGTGTGTGTGTGTGTGTGTGTGTGTGTGTGTGTGCATAAGGAGTAATGAATGAGTGCCTGAATTAAAGGAGGGCCAGATAGGAGACTGGGGAATGAAAAGGCTTATTGATTTAATGTTGGCTTGTTGTTCTAATGAAATATGAATCAGAGCATTAGGCAGAAGAACTGATGGGTGGAACGTGCCTATGTCCCAGTCAAGGTGTTCTAGGGCAGTTGCTCTCAACTCAGGGTGCTTTTGCCACCCAAGGAACATTTGCACATGCATGGAAACATTTTTGATTTTCACAACCTGAGGGAGATACTACTGGCGTCTAGTGGGTAGAGATGCTGCTGAACATCCTACAATGTACAGGACCACAGTTGCAACAAGGAATAATCCAGACCACACAGGAGTGGCAAGGTTGAGAAACCATGCTCTTGAAGAATGATCTCAGTAGCAGTAGGTGTGGGTAACCCTACTTACTACAAAGCCTCAGGACCAGAAACCACTGCATTGAGGATAATGTCTAGGAGATGAAGCCCAGCTCAAAGATTTGAAAAGGCTTTCACCCCCAAGTCCACAAGCTTTATCTGAGTCACTCAAGTAAGCAGAATGCTTTCTTCACCTTGCTTTTCTTTTCTACACCTTTAAAAAAAAAAAAAAAAAAAACACAGCTAAAGGATATATTTGTAGGATACATCTCCTTGTTGATATTTATTTCTTTGTAATAGGCACGCATATTGCTGTTGGCCATGATGTAATGCAGGAATTTTCTAATCACTTTGGGAAAGAAAAGCAGCAACATATTACAGTATTGATAGATTAATACAAACAGGTTTCAAAACCTGTTTTAATAATATAGTGTAATCAATTACCAGTGTGAGAGAGGATCAATAGTAGAATTGGATTATCTGAGAAGTTGGTCTCAGTTAATGATAATAATAATATCTAATATTTATTGAGTGGTTACTAGCCATAACCCTTCTATGAGTTTACATGCATCGCTCCCTCAATACTTAAAAATACCTATGAGGAATGTAGTATAACCTTTTGCATTTTACAAACGAGAAAACCAAGACACAGGTGGCTCAGAAACTTTTCAAATTCTACAACTAGCATATTGGAACCAGTACTCACATTCACATCTCTGACTATAGAGCCACACTGATACTCACTGCTTTACTGTTTCTGGAATTACTTGCTCTAATTATTACAAAGTCACACTGTTTTCTAAGCGGACCAACTAAAGAAAAATCTAATCTTTCTTGGAAATGTAATAGTAACAGACACACAATGGTGTCACCATGTTTCCTTAGGGGTATTTGTCAAAGAACTCAAATATAGTAAGTGGAGCTAAGGTGAAATGTTTGCCACTCATCCCCAGATTATGAACACTGGTAGAGATCTTCAGTGTTTCTTAAATTCATGAGACAACTACTCCTTATTTCAACTGATTGGGAAAATTCTTGGTGATCAGAAAACTTGAAGTAAGAGAAAAGTGGAAATGGTTTCCTGAAAATTGAAAAGCAGCATTGCCCCCATGTAAGTATTGTGAAGCCTCTGTGTTTTGTGTGGAAAACCTTTTGAAAATAAAATACATCTAGCGATGAAGAAAATCCACATACGACTTAAGTCTTGCTGGAACCAAACACAGGTTTCGGTAAGTAAATTTTGTATTGATCTATCTATATAAGTAAATACAGAAACAAAGTAGATAATACATTTATAAACTAGGTGCCTAAAGTACAAAACACTTGCAGCATTAATCTCAAAAATCATTTTTTTAAAATTGCCAGTAAAGTAGTATAATTGTAATGGAACCTGTCTCTTGTTTTTCTTTTTTAGGCTATTCTTCAATGGATTATTTCAAGAAAAGGAAGAAAAAAATAAATGAACTCATAGCAACCTTTAAAAATGCATCCCCCCAAGAGATACAAAAAATTAATTTTTAAGAGAATATGAGCAATTTTAAAGTAATTTATAAAAATTTCAAGCACCTAGCATAGAGTCTTGCACTTAATAGACATTTGTTGAATACAAAAGTTTTTGGAAAGTCTTCCCAAAGGTTTAAAGGAGTAGACAGCTAGTGTCTAATTTGGCACAAACAAAATACATATGAAAAAGATGAAGGAGAACTCAAGAAATGTGTATGTTATTTGATGAATTTCCCTAAACATTAAATGACAGATTTGAGGCCAGTGTCTATATGAGCAATTTGCACACATATGTTATGACTTGAGGGTTGCACTTGATAATGACATTTCAAATAACACTTCATAAATTATAGTCACCCACATTATGTCACTTAGACCTCTAATGTTCTTATGAAGACATTAAGAGTATCTCTATTTCACAGACTCTGAAAGATTCCATATCCAACCTAAAGCCCAAATGGCATTTGAACTTTGCTTCTGAGACAATTAAGCCAGTATGTTTTGTTACCCAATAGTTTTTATACATTCCTTTAATCCTTTCTCATACTGGAATCTGTTTCACACTCTTATTTTTTCAAATGAGAAAACAGTCATTTTCGTCTTCCTTTAGGCATTCTCCCACTCAAGTGTGGGAAGAAACCCAGAGTTTCATGAACATAAAGTGATTCAAATAACTTTTCAAAGTCTCCTCTCACCCTTTCCAAATCATTCCATGAGTGGTCCTTCTGGTTTTAACAATAATGAAATCCAGACTTTCACATTTAATATGATATCGTCCAGAGATAACTATCTGTTATCAGTTTCAGAGCTTGTGGGTTTCCTTTAATCTCCTTCACTGGAGTGGAGGATTGAGGCATCATTTGCTCTGTGCATCCTGGCTCTACTCCAAAGCCTTCCATTTTGGAGCCGGACCTCTGCACCAGTGCCGGGTCCAGTTGCTCAACTCTGGCATGTTACACTCAGCAGCATTTTATCTGAGTGAGTGAGGCCAGTCACCTTCTTAGCTATCTGAAAAAGAGCTTGCTGGTTTGGAGGACTGAATGGGTGCTGGTGTAAAATTATGGTGAGTGCTTTTCTTCCCTTCCTGCACACAGAGCACATCATATATTCCCTCAGTACCCTATACCATAGGAAAGGGTGTCGGCACCTCTAAATGGAGGAGATTTTAATCCTTTAATAACTTTACCAGGACTAGGGAGCAATATCTTTTTTTCTTTTTTGGTTTATTTTACCTGAGAATAGGAAAAACAGACAAAATTGCCCACAAAATATATGTGCGCAGTAAAAATTATGACAAGAATACTCTCCAAGGTAAACAAGCCACAGTTCCATTTCCTCTGAGAATCCAGCACTTGCTGCCATACATTGGTAACTCTGGCTTCCTACTTTGAATGATTCATGAATCAATGGCTTAAACTGTAACTGATTTAAGAAACTTAATGGCAAATTTCCACTACAGAAATTCAATGTGTTTGTTTAAAAATAAATTAAATTCTGAACCAAAGGATCCAGAAACTGTCCCATAGAGAAACCCTTTCTTTCCCAAGCAGATGTTTAGATAACTTGTTTATTTTAAAGCCTGTCCTTCTTAGATTAAATTTGAATTCTCCTGGCTAGGGAATCTACATTATTAACTGTCAGCTAAAAATAATACAGAATAAGAAAATCACATGGAACCAGTCAAGGCAAGACAGAAACATGAAAGTTTGTAATTCTCTTCAATTTCCCTCTTTTGGGGTAATAGAATTTGCAGCCAGTAGTCACCATACATGATAGGCACAATATGTTTTCTCCATTAGGTCTGATGATTTTATTTTTAGTAAACAAGTCCTCCTAGGCTTTTCTAGTGCTTCCCCCCAAAGCAATAATTGGAATTACTCTATTTCATATAACAATGGGAAATGACTTAAGGAGGAATAGATGTTCACTTTACTAAACCTGTGCTCAGATTCTTCAGTTGTTAAATCAAGGAGATGAGTAGCTAGGGTCTTATGTTTAATGCCTGCTTATACGGTAGCTGAAATGCACATGTTATACTTCGTTCACTGTAAAATTAATTCACAGCCAATCTTGAAGAAGTATTAAGGTGTTAGAAAATCTACAGTTTTAGACTCTTTGATTTGTGTATTATGGACAAGTGGATTTTTTTTAATTACTGGTATAGAAGGGTAAAATGAACCTTAAAGCTTAATCATATTGTGATTGATTTACGCTATGGAATGGTTAAATTTCAAGAAGACAGATTCTAGAAATGTATGCGATCCAAAGCCAAGTCTCATCTCTCTACTCTTGAGCTGTGCTTATACCTACTTCTAACTCAGTATTGACAGGACAAGTTTACAAACACTTCAGGATCTTTGATTCACAGAAGTTAAATATACGATCATATTATTTAAAGTCAAATTAGAACCATAAGAACCAAATGAAGGCTTTTCTATGAGGCTATCTCTAAATATTTAACACTTTAAAAATATTTAACTAACATTAACACTTTGAATCTTCAGAAAAAATTTATTAGAGATATTATTAAAATTATCTTTAGGCTAAATTAAATGGAACACTGTTATCTATTTCATAAAAGTATTTTAAAGACCTTTAATATACAGGTTGAGAAGAGTAAAAAAAATACATTGGTAAGTTACTTTTTTATCTTTTTTTTTTTTTTTTTTTTTGAGACGGAGTCTCGCTCTGTCGCCCAGGCTGGAGTGCAATGGCCGGATCTCAGCTCACTGAAAGCTCTGCCTCCCGGGTTTACGCCATTCTCCTGCCTCAGCCTCCGGGTAGCTGGGACTACAGGCGCCCGCCACCGCGCCCGGCTAGTTTTTTGTATTTTTAGTAGAGACGGGGTTTCACCATGTTAGCCAGGATGGTCTCGATCTCCTGACCTCATGATCCGCCCATCTCGGCCTCCCAAAGTGCTGGGATTACAGGCTTGAGCCACCGCGCCCGGCCTTTTATCTTTTTGATGTGAAAGAAATTGAGAGTGGAAATCAAGTACTTCATTTCAATTTTATAAAAGAAAATCCTAGAAAATGTACTATAAAGAAAAAGGAAAGTTGTGTTTTCAATAACCCTCAGTAATCCTTGCAGACAATGTGAGGCTTGCCTCCTTTCTCCCAAGGACAGGTCAGCCATACACCCCAGTCAGGTGATGTTGGCACTCGTCTTCAACCACACAATGGACTTCTATGGCTTCTCACCTTTATGGATGATAATCTCTCTCACTAAATACTGTGACCACCAGAGTCAACCCAACATACCCAATCCCAGGATCCATCTGGTTCAGCAGCAAAAGCACAAACCAGTTGTTGTTTTCTACATGAAGGCTACTCCAACTGCCCTGGGCAGAACTGTTTCCTGGATCCCCCTCTGAGCTACCAAGACAATTTGTTCTTAACAGCATGTACCTTTCTAGTCCCATTGCCAAGCTATGACTTTTCAATGGCAATGGACCATGTTGAACTTAACTTTGTACCTCAATGGCCTATTGCAAATTCTTGGCACATATTTGATGCTTAACCAATGTATAAAAGGTCTCATGAATGAATGAATGAGAAAAACCTCAAGTACTTGGTTTTGCTTGAAGGTCTGTCCCAAGATCTTTTGGCCTTTTAATTATTTGACCCAAATGTGGGGAGTATAAACCATTTCAGAGGTTTCTGAAATGATATTAAATCTCAAAAATGTAAGATTTAAAGATTATCCAAAGACTCAGAATGAGAAAAATATGTGGCATAGCTGTTCATCCTTAGTGACCTGAAGAATGTTGTTTAAAATTTCTTGTTTATTGGTGGTAAGAATGCATGAGTACAGGCTTTTGGGAAGCTTGCAGTTGGGTAAACTATATATTTTATACATCTGAAATACTTAAACATTTTTATGAATAAATGTTTCAATGTAGTGCTACTTTGAACTGAAAGTAAAATATATAAACAATTGTCCAACAACCGAAAGATAATTAATTCATTCAATAGAATATCATACAGTTTTTATAATTTGTAGAAAAGTACTAACAATATGATATTATGGGAAAAGGAATATTTTGCATTCACGATCACCATTACTGTCTAAAAATGTGTATAGAAAAAAACTGATTAAAACAAAAAAAAAAGGAAGACCTTTTTTCACTTATCAGATCTCCCATGCTTTTTTCTCTGGAACAAATTTACATTCTTTCACCATCAAACATAGATTTAAAAATTTATATGAAACAGTAAACTGTTTATATTATATTATTAAACTGTTAATATTCAAGGTATTTTTTTGATAGAGTTTAAAATATTACAGCTGGAATAGAAATAATAAAATGGTGATTTTCACACTTTTCTGAGGAAGCTTAGGAGTTCAAAAGTGTGCCTGTTTGTTTGTGTATAATCAGTAAAGTGCAATTCAATCAGAATAGCTTTATTCTTATGTATTTTATTTACTGTGTTTATCCAAAATAGATTGTTTTAAAATAAGAATTCTACCACTAAAGACAAGCTTGAGCAAAAACTCATTTAAGATATAGAAGAAGAAACTGAGGCTTGGAAAAGCAAATTGACCCAGGGTTGTACTTTTTTTTTTTTTCTTTTTTTTGAGACAGAGTCTTGCTTTGTCACCCAAGCTGGAGTGCAGTGGCGCAATCTCGGCTCACTGCAACCTCCAACTCCTGGGTTCAAGTGATTCTCCTGCCTCAGCCTCCTGAGTAGCTGGGATTACAGGCACGCACCACCACACCTGGCTAATTTTTTGTATTTTTAGTAGAGATAGGGTTTCACCTTGTTGTCCAGGCTGGTCTCGAACTCCTGGCCTCCGGTGATCCACTCCCCTTAGCCTCCCATTGTACACTGATCTTAATGGAAGTACTGTAGAAATATTTTAGGACCCTTAATATTCCCAGTTCAACATTTTTTTCTACTACACCTAAAGATATGCTACTCCCTGAAGTACTGCACCATCTGCCTCTAGAAGCACATATTACTTTGTGCTAGGGAAAAATAATCACATCAATTTAACCGAGAGTTTTAAATGTCATGTCAGGACCTGTACCCTTATTTAATTCACCTAAACCCATTCAGTATTCAGAAAGTTTCCTTTAGAAAACTAAATTCGCCTTTGAGTAAAGCCTAAAAAATTTGCCTCACCAAATTATCAAGCCCTCTCACACAGTGAAATGTGTATTTACAACTTTCTACAAATTGAGAAAGGGAAGAGAAAATTGAGGTTGGTTGTATAAAATATCACTTACATAATCGAATTGCAACACTGAAATATTTCTGTTATCAAGCTTTGTTTAAAAATTGACTTTACTGAGGTGTCATTTACATTCAATGAAATGCCCCTATTTGAATGGCATAGTCAAATGAGCTTTGGTAAATGTAGACACCTGTGTAACTTTGCCACAATATAGACAGAAAACGTTTGCATTCCCCTAAAATTTTCCTCATGCCCCTTTCCAGTCAACCTCATCCCACCCCAGACCTAAGGCACCACAGATATCCTTTTTGTTACCATAGATTTGTTTTGCCTTTTTAATAATTAGCTATTATTGAGGCAGCTGCCATGTTGTCCCAAAGGCATCAGTTTAATAGTATGTTATATAGATTGTACTATCATCATGAAAGCACAATTAGGCAATAGATGGCATTTGCTATTCAGTTATGAGCCACATAAAATGCTAGAAAGGTCTGAACACCAGTCCATCAGCCCGACAGTTATAGAACCGCCTGCAGGGAATGTGATCTCTGTCCTTAATATCAGAATGAGTTTGATCCAAACACAGGCTCCTGATCTTTTCCCTAACCAGGATTTTACATGAAGTCTCACATTAGAGAGGACATCTTTTCTCTCCTTTAGTATGAAATGTATTTTAAAACGTGACCCTGAGAAAAAAAATGTGACCCTACTTAGAAAATAATAGCGGAGAGACTGTCCACATCATGTCAGGAAAAGGAAATGAATGATCAGATATGAAATGACTATGTTTCTCTCCCCACCTGTCATATTAAAATATCGCCAATTGGTACTCAAGATTTTCTCCTACTGCAGCAACTTAAAAATAATTTGGATATCAATTTTTTTGCTTACTGTTGTGTTGTGATTCTTTCCTCTGTTGTCACAAGTATGAATATCAGGTAATGGGCACCATTCATTTTTGTGCTTAGTAGTTTTCCTGGGGTGCCAGTGACAGGAGAAATGTATGCATTAAAACAAGCGTGATGAAAAGCAGCTCTCTTTATAATTTCAGCCCAGCTGCTGTATTGATGGATACAATCTCCACCACATGCTCCAGGTGGCTTCTAATGCCTGACTCCCTGCAGAAGCCTCTATTTGCACATCTTAAACCACTTATTGGATTTGAACAGGATTTTTCAGCCTGAGTGCAGTAACAGTGTTCACTTGTGTAATATTTGTAAATCCGGGCTTTACGTTTCACTCAAGAAACCATCGTCAGAAGACAGCCAACAGTCCCTTTGTGCATCCCCGATTCTCTATTTTGGATTAAGTTATGTCCATTTTGTGTGACTAAAGAGTGTATTGATAAATATATTTTCATCATGTTGTCATGCATAATAAAAAGCAATTCAATTAATGAGTCTTTTCCTTGAGTGGTGCTTTTCTTTGTCTCTCAGATTCATATAGCATTCATTTAAAGGCTTTGTATTCAAAGTTCAAAAAGGTTAACCTCTTTTTTCAGACTATGCATCTCAAAAGGTTCAGCTCAACTTGTCTTCTGTTGTTTAAATGTCTACTTACTACTGTATCAGTTGCTTTGAATTACTGTGCATAAGACCTTTGTTGAATGCTAACAGCACTCTAGTATGACACCCCGTAGCCTGCACAAGTCTGTTATACTTAGGAATGAGAGCTGGTGATGACAAAAGCAAATGTCTTCTTTTGGTTTGACATGTAACACAGTACAGCAATCTTCAGGCAGATATTTTTCTCTACCCTTCGTATGCGGGTAATACAAATTTCAAGAGTTCCTAACATAGCAGATATCTCTGCTCAAATATCTGAATTATGTAACATTTAAGAGACCTGATAATAGCTTAATTCACCAATTAGCAGAAACAACAAATGCCTGTGATTTATAGGCAAAGCTGGACATGTGATTATGATGCTGAACCACAAGGAAACCTTATTTCTTAACTGCAGGCCACTAACCAGAATTAAACACCCACCAACATATTGGAAGGTATGAGCCACTGCTTTTATTTTAAGGATTCTTGTCTCTGAAAAAGTTATGCTTCTTTCCTTTGGAGAAGTTCTTTTAATAGCAGACACCACTGGTATTCGGCAGCATAGTATGTCACACAGGCTAAACCTCAGTCTCTCTGTATCCTCTGTGCAGAATAAAGACATATTCTCTTGTTGAGTGACACTTGCAAGTTGATATTCCAGAGCAGTTGACTGGAATTGTGACCTGAATTCAACTATGTGTATGTGAAATGGGGATAATTACAACAGGATGCCCCGAAGGGTGCTAGGGAGTTAGAGAACCAAGGATTGTGACCTACTGATTGCGTTTAGCTTTGGAGTGGGTTTACACCAGTGATCTTCACTGAATTCTACAAAGCACTCATGTGCAGCAGTGGACTGGATATAATAAACCAAGGGAACATTACACATCTTGTGGGCCCGTAACTCTTGTGCTAAGAAAGATTTGTATTCTGAGAGGGATCTTTAGCAGCAGTATCACCTTTCAGATTCAAAGTCCACTTTCTGAAAGGTACTAAAACATATTTAAGCCCATCGAAATATGTCCTAAGTACATAATATCAAAATATTCATTAGAAACATAAGCCCCAGATGATTCCAATTATGTTTTAGGACCTTTGGGGGTCTTGTGTGGAACCAAAAAACAAGGTACGGGCAAAACCAATAAATAAAATGTGAAAAAATGAAGCATGGTGCTTTTTAATTAAAAAAACCCTACTATAACATGAGCTAAGTGCACATGGATATGCATACACTATATAAGTTATACCATCTTGTTATTAACAGCAAAAGCTTTAACAGATGTGTGGGACATTTTAAATATAAAATGAAGCGAAAGCTCACCCTTCAAAATTATTTGTGTGCCACTCTAAGCATATGAAGCTCCTCAGCTAGCTAGGTCTTTTTATCTGGCACACCACCTTCTGAATTTAATACTTGTGACCTGTTTTACTGCCATATTCTGGCTTCTCCTCAGTCACAAGCGGCCTGACATTTATCAACTATATTATAATTACTCAACCCCATGGTTTGGCACAATGAAGTCACATACCATGAGTAAGAATGAATCAGTTGGGCCAATAAGGACTTCACATTTATTTCTTCTGAGTCTCATTCACATCAGAGAAAAATATCAAATAAGAAATTGATTTTCTCTGCCTGATTGAGACAAACGCACCAAGATAGACTGGCTTCAAACCAAGCCATTCTTTATCAATCTGAAAATTCCCGAATACTGCTCAGCTTACACCAGAGCCCTTAGACAATGATGTCCTTTCCTATCAGCTGTGACATGCTTTGCTCAGGATGGCGTGGTACTTCTGTCACATTTCTGTCTCACATGACAGTCACTGAAGAGAACCATCCAAATTCTACTGTGAATCCCTCGTATTTGTGTATTTGTAGTCACCCAAAAGATATTTTCTTGCCCTACTTTCTCTATAGTCTCATGATAGTCATTGTTAGACACATCAAACTTTCAGCAAGAACAGGTCCACATGTCTTTCCAAGAGGAATACACTCATTACCTCATTACTATTCAGCAAGGCAAAGGAGAAAAACTGCTTCTCATTCAGGGTAGCCTAGACAAATGGCTAAGTTTTCTCACTAAAGACCAGCAAGCAAAAATGGGAAGGTAGAACCCTATAATCACTCCAGTGTCACCAGCAAAGAAAACCACAACGTTACAGACAAAATAACACAGCAAGAGCCACCATACATTGAGATACACTTAGGAGCACTGATTTAACTACCACTGTAACCAAATCCATTATTTGTGAGGATTGTAATAAAATGCATTTTATTGCTGCATCCCACTATACTCCTTGCTCTTCTTTAAAACACCGTAACATTTAGCCACAGACAAACAAGAAGAGTTCTGACACTCAACCCAATTTTAGTTATGTTTTTCATAACCACTCTGCAACACACAAACCACCCCCAACATCAAACAAAACAACACAGACTGCACATTCACCAGAACACCAGTTTGTATACGCTGACAATGAATTTCCATTGTACACGAGGCAGTACACAGCTTCACTTGTACCTTGGAGCCTTCATGAAACAACTAATCAAGCCACAAAGATCTGTTTCTGCTCATCATGTACATGCAGACTCATGCTGGTGTAAGGTATATAAGGAAGTTAGAATACAGCACCACAAATAACAATCTGTTATGAGAATGGCTTCCTAGGTTGTCATCTTAGAAGAAGCCTGCACTTTCCCATTATGTGACCTGGAATTTCAGTGTTCCATCTTAATCAGTATCCATTTAATGTCAACCCTTCTTTTTTATATATTTTTTTTAAACGGAGTCTGGCTCTGTCACCCAGGCTGTAGTGCAGTGGATGTCTGCTCACTGCCAGCTCTGCCTCCCGGGTTCATGCCATTCTCCTGCCTCAGCCTCCTGCCTGGGACTACAGGCGCCCGCCACCACGCCTGGCTAATTTTTTGTTTTTGTATTTTTAGTAGAGACGGGGTTTCACCGTATTAGCCAGGATGGTCTCGATCTCCTGACCTCGTGATCAGCCTGCCTTAGCCTCCCAAAGTTCTGGGATTACAGGCATGAGCTACCGAGCCCGGCTATGTCAACCCTTCTTAAAGGTACATCCTAGTTGTCCAGGAAATATTTTTCATTATGGCCAGTGAGAAGTAGCCTTACAGTGAGAAGTTGCCTTGAAGTACACTTATTTAAACAGGAAAATATGTTTGGAAGAGTTGGTGGGCACTTCTATAATGAAAGCTGTGGAATCATGGTAGAATATAATTAGTATTTGACAAAGCCCCCAAACAGCAAACAACCTAGAAAAGAGTGACAGATACAAATACAATTCAACTGAAATTAAGTAAGTAATTATAAGAAGCAGTTAGACACAGTAATATTTAGAATTTACTGGCCTCCTATTGTACAAATCATTGTAAACATCAATGTAGATATGCGAGATTTTCTGTACGAAAATGAAGCTTGCAGATGTTGCAGAGGGGTTGGAAATTAAGTATATTTGCAGAATCATCAATTCATGGACTGACATGCTAGTAGATCAGCCTTCCTTGTACCCTTATTTAATCCTTTTTACAACATCTTTATTAAATGATTGGGTATGGTGGTCACCAAAATTGTTATATTCTGATACTGTGCAGGATTGTACTGCCTGGTTTCATAATGCTTGGGGCTAAATGTCTAGCTCTGGCCAGTGAGTTGTGGAGTGGAAATAATGTGTCACTCATATGCTGCAACATTTAATAGTCCATTCAGAAACCTCCGCAGCATATTTCTTTTCCTTCAGTCATAATAACTAGCAGCATTAAGATAATGGCTATTCCCTCAACCTGTGCCTGGGGTGACTCAAATGGTCAAAGAATCCCCACCAACTAATGATAGATATAGAACATGAACAATATTGTTCGCCACTCCTGAATTTTGGGTTTGTCTGCTATTGTAGCATCTCCTAGGTTTTCTGATGGGTACAATAAGCTCTGATTAAAAACAAAATTCAGTGATAGCAAAGGCGTTATTTCAGAGGTATCCTGTTCCATTTGGGGTTTTCTCTAAGGTTTAATTTTTATCTTTTTTATATTGGTCCCATATCCATTTATTTGTAGCATTCGATTATTAGACTAGTTTTACTTCTTGAAATCATAGAATGCAAATCTAACTCATCTATGATTGTCTATCATGTTCAGTTAGTCATTTATTGGCAAACATTATTAATCATCTATGAAATGCCTGGCAATGATCTAGATGAGTAGCACCAAGAACAAAGCACAGGCCCTGCCATAGAGGAGCTTATAGTCTAGTAGGTGTATTCCTAGGCCCTATATGTGGATACCACAAAAGTGGTACTCCGTACTCTTGCAATTTTAATTTTGTCTATCTTCTTACATTTTGTTGTTGTTGTTTATTTATTGTTAATATCCCTTTAGCAGAAGTTGATGTTAGGGCTTCAACACAAGAGTCAGGTAGAGTGTAGGGTAGGTGAGCATCCTAAATGGGCCAATGTTAAGAAGAGTTGCCAAGCCAAGAAAGAGGATTTTTGCAAAACGTTCTGAAATCCTTCATCCACAGCATCTCTGGTAAAAGCTTGCATTGTGTTATGATTGTCAGAGCCTTTTCTTGTGACAGCCCAGCCTGGCGCAATATACAAGCCCAGTTGTTTTGAATCCTCCCTCCTCACCACCCCCTCCTCTCCCTATGTAGCTGACATGCTTCCACGCATAAAAATTAATGTTCCCATTTTAACTGACTCGTTTGGCAGGGACAAGTTTGCAAGCCAAAGCAAACATGGAAGGAGGGAAAGAAATAAAGCACAAACAAGAGGGATGAAGGGTGCATTTGGGGATTTTACAAAATGAGTACCAGTATTACACACATTAAAATTTAAAAAAATTTTATACTTTTTTAAACTGATACTAAGCTGATGGCAATCAATTCACAATAATGAAGTAATAAAGTGAAAATAAACAGCCCTAAAATGAGAGACAAGTAATAAAGTTTATGTTAAAATTACAAGAACATAAAAGACATACATATCTTATAATTTTAGATTTTCTGTTAGACATGCATTTTTTTCATTAGAAATTTCACCTAAAAATTCATCATTATTCCATTAATGATATATATATATTTGCCTTCATTAATTATGAGCTTTACAAAACACTAGTTCTAAAATTATCTTATGAACAGGCCCCAACTAAAATGAGAGTTTCAGTTAAAACTGTTCATTCTCCTTACGGTCATTTCCTTTGCCCTGAAAGACTCATATTTTCCACAGTTATGATAGCCTCAGAAAGAGCGTGCTCAGGGCCTTCAATTACACAGAGAAAACCCAGTAGGTGGTTTGCTTGCATAATAACAGGAGGGTAGGACACAGCAGCGAGGGGCATTAAATAATAGATATGTAAAATATAATTCTAACATTTTATGTGTAATGCTTTTAAGACACAAGGATAATAAATAATCTAGAATTAAATGATTATTCACATTTGGACTCTGCATAGTTCCTGCTGCATTTACCATTTAGCTGAATTTCTAATAACAATAGGTAATTATTAGTGATGGCAATTCAAGTAAAAGAATGTTTAAAATCATCCATATATATGTTAAATTCAGAAAAATAGGTTGAATAATTATCTGGTTATCACTATTTTAGACTGAAAAGAAAGAAAGAAAGAAACCTCCTGGAGAAACACTTGGAGATGTGGATAGAATGTAAATAAACTACTAGGCTTTCCCATCCCAGGTTAAGTCCAAGCACTGCAGTTACTCCTCAGCATTGATACATTGTCCTGTTAGAGCACGATGTTCTTACAGGTCAGAAATAAGGTGTATTTTCTCTAAAGAAAAAATAGATTGGAAATGTATATTTCTTCCCTGTCACATCCTATTCTCTTAAAGAGCCAAAGCAAAATATATGGCCGAACTAATGTAAGGCCCAGTATTTTTATCCCTATGTATGCCAATCTGTAACTGCAGCAGTAAAACTTTCAAAATCAAATGACCCTTTTTATGTCTACTTTTATTTCTCTTGTATTCCAATTGCAAAGAAAGTCTATAAAACAGTTGCACTCTGTACCTTGAATATTCCATTCAAGTTGTCAAAATAATGAAGGAATGGCTGAAGTTTAAAAATAGACTTGTCTGTGACTTTCATTAGAGTGGGTAAAATAACTTCATTATTAAAAGAAACTACATTAATAAATAAACTTTACCTAGTCTTAATTTCTAAACAAGAAAAAACGGAAATCAGCACATTTTACTTTGTACAATTTGCCTTCTAATTGAGTGTTTTCTAAGATTGTGTTTATTGTTAAAGATTAACTTGATTGATCAATTTTAAAATTTCTTCTATAACTCTATATCTTATTTTAAAGTTTTAAGTATGTTCTATTTTAATATTTCCATAATTCTTAAGAGATAAATGAATGGATAATGTTTCATTTAATTTTAATTTCTCAGCAAGTGACCACATTGTACAACTAGTAAATTAGTATGGTTAGAAACATGAATAGAGGATAATGTTTTGGGCAAATAAAACTCACGCAAATTAGTGTTCAGCACACTTTACCAACAAGCAAAATCATGACTATATTGCATCTAGTTAGCTACAAAAATTATGCAATTTATAACATTGACTCAAATTCAGATTACTTTTACACATCAAAAGAACATATTTGCAGCTTCCTTCCTCAGATTTTTTCCATGGAGTTTTTTTGTTTGCTTGCTTGCTTGCCTCATTTGATTGCTTATTGGTCTGGGATACAGTAGTTCTGACCTCTTGTCTCATGTTTGTCACTAATGTTCTTTCTGAGCCTCTGTTTTCTCATCTATCAACTAAATGGTTGAATTAATGAATCCCTAAAACTAGGTCTAGATATGATTCAAGGATACTCGAATTAGACTATAATTCCTCAATCTTTTCCAGCCATAAAATGTTGTTTTTCAATATCTTGTACTCTCTGTTACTTATATCAGTAGAGGTAACTAGGCTACTCCACACTTCATCTCACAGGAAAGTGTGGACATTCATGGGGCAGCCAGCCCCCAAGATGCTCCCCAATGATCCATACTTCTGGTATTCATTACCTTTTGTAGTACTATCTTAAAATGAACCAACACTGGCCCTGTGTAACCAAGAAACAGGACAGAAGTGACAATATATGACTCCTGAGGCAAAGTCATAAAAGGCATTGCAACTTCTTATTTGAGTTCTTGCAGATCATGCACTTGAGGAAGCCAGCTGCCATATTGTGAGGGAACCCAAGCCACCCTGTGCATAGGCTGCTAGTCAATACACCCCTTGAAAGTGGACCCTCAGTCCCAGCCATGTTCAAAGAGGGCTGCAGCCCCTCTGACTTCAACTAGATAATCCTAGTAAGAACTGCCCTGTCATGCCATTTCTGAATACCTATCCTAAAGAATCTGCAAGCATAATAAATGACTTCTATATCACTGATTTTCAAGTAATTTGTTATATAACTACAGTAATTGGAACACAGATAAACAGGATGGTGGTAGAAAGAAGAGAAAATTATGATAGAGACAAAATATCTTCCTATCTTATGGATTCAATATCACCCTAAAGCAAATAAATTAGATTTTTCTTAAAGTCGGTATAATATTCACTCAAAATACAGTGGTCACTTAATATTCTAATATGTTTCATGATCTGTGTTTATGCAGAGAAATCATAATCACTAAGATACCATTGTTGTTTTTAAGGATCTCAAACAGAAATAGGAGAGGCAGGTTCTTGTATTAATGGCCCCAGATTTCCAATCTCTGTATCCGCTAGGAACAATTCCTAAGCACTAAAGACTAACACAGTTGAGGGATTTGACCTCCTGGATACTTAAGAAAGGTGTTAACTTTGAAACTTTTAAAGTGTCACATCAAAAGGAAAAGGAATGGACAAAAAGGATAAAAGTCAAAATGGGACAGGGCATGTGGAAGAATCTCCAGGGAGTTTGGAAGAGAGAGATGCAGTAGCTGGACAGGGGTTGGGGGAGAGGCAATGAGAAAATTGGAAGAAGAGAAAAGTTTGAGAGGAGAGGCACTATGTATTAGAATTTTCTTTAATATTCTCTGATAGACATAAGAAAAAAATAAGTATTTTTTCATTGCCCATTTTAACTGTGCATCATTTAGTGCCACTATCCCAGCACCACATGCGTTAGAAGTTCTTATAATCATAAATGTAAGAAAATGTGAAATATATCTTGGCGGAGCGTTCCTGAGAGAACTACAGAAGGAGCTACCAGCTGGTGCAGGGTAGTCACCAGGGGTCATAAGGAGGAGCTGACTGTTGAACCAATAGTGAAGCATCTACAAGTTATGGAGGTGGGAACTCATGTAGTTCACTCCAACTGGAGGAAAGAGGGGGTGTGCAAAGTGGAGAGAGACAGGTAGGGACAAATCTGGAGAGTGTTTGGGTACCTTTATACTTGGCTGCTGGCTCTCCAACATTTGTCCACTAAATAGCTTTATCAAACTCCCCCAGGGACTAAACTCTGAGCCCATCATAAGCGTACTGAACTAATATCTTCAGAGACAGGAGTTCTACCAGGGGAGACTGATGGGCAACCAGGCGTGGAACTTCTCCCGAGGCAATGAGATACCATTAGAAGCTTTTTGAGCAGGAAAATAACATGATCATGGATGTCATTTTGAATGCTCACTCTGGCCACAGTGCATATGATTGGGTTTAGGAGAAGAAAAAGGAAGTTAGGAAGCAAGGAAGGAGACTATTCAGCACTTTTGGTGGAACCAAGGCAATATGGTAGCACTGGGGATGTAGAGAAAAGAAATGGAAAATCAATAGGTCTTCGAGACTGATAGGTTATGGAACACATCATTTTTATGTTAAGTCTTCAGGGGGCCCTTTGCTCCACCCCTAAATCCTCCACCTATCTGGCATTACCTAAAACTCTTTAGAAGAGCGCAAATGCTTTCCCTTTATTGCTATCGAAAAGTGCTTGAAATTTTAAAATGCCTGGTTGAGGAATAATAGTGGAAATCATTCACATGTGCAAATTAATGAGAATAAAGAAAAGTTGATATTAGATCATTTCTCTTTTAAATGAGAAGCACCATCACAAAGAAAGAATGCATTGAGAATGATAAGCACATCTCAATGACTTCATAATTTTGCCTACAATAATAAAGAGAGGCCATGTTGATTTGAAGGAATATTGATCATTACCCAGATCATTTGGTAAATTCCAACTCTCCAAGCTCAAATTTTAAACTTTCATTCAAATTAAAAGTTTATTTCATACATGCTAGGCTAATGCAGGCTAGAAGAATATCCGAATATTTTGAGTATGTTGAGAACACAGACTATACCATGCTCTGTTTTCTGTGCTGGGAAATTTATCATCTACTTATCTTTATTTATCTATGTGTTGATCAAATACCTATGAGGAACTTAAAATGTGCCCAGCATTGCTCTGAATTCTAAATGAATATAATTTACTTTTAAAAACGCTTTATAAAGTGCATATCATTATGTATCTTCTATACTCAGAGTTTCTCCATTTTGCAGAGGAGGAAACCGAGTCACTGAGAGGTTTAGTAACTTGTCTAGATTCACACAGCAAGCAAGAGGCAGAGCCGCTTTGAACGTTGACAGTTCAGAATCTGTGTCCTCAGCCACTTCTACAATATATGTTCCATCAATATTTACTGACTGAAAGTAGAATAAATGAATGAATGATTCACTTCATGGTTCATAAATCCATTAAACAAATATTTTTGAGTTTCTATTTTGTGCTAGACTTGTATTTTATAGACAACATAATAGTGTCTTAGGCAATGAAAAAATATACACTGATGATGGTAGCTGGAGAGCAGAGTTTGACTCAGCTAAATCCATGAGATCATTATCCTCAATGCAGACTCCATGTAAATGAAATCTTCAGGAACTTTACCTTTTATTTCATTAACTTAAGGATAAATCATTGATTTTTCTGGATTTACTTTTTAAAGCACCCAAAGT
>NW_016812934.1:3958481-3972321 GCF_001698545.2 Rhinopithecus bieti | reverse complement strand
TATTGATTTTTCTGGATTTATTTTTTAAAGCACCTAAAGTAAACCTTTGGCCATAAATTGTAAAAATCAATACTGACTATTAATAACAAAATGGATTACATTCTCTATAAAGAGAATTCCAAATTGATAAATGTAAGGTACTTTAGTGCCCAGAAATTTAAGAGATACCATTTCCCTGAAGAAATATACTTAAAATATATACTTTTCTAGGAAAGAAAATCTAAAGATGTGTATTTCTGTTGATCTAATTAAGAACCCTGAAATATTATGGGTATTAAGAAAGAATAGAGGCCACATAAAAGATAATTATATTAAGATACCAGAATATAATTAGGAGTTTACAGAATGGCCCATTATTATGATTAGGAAAATAAAACCTCACATCTGAAAACCTGAGACATGGGCATTAATTCAAACCTTCAGTTGACTATTTCATACATAGATGATAGAGGTATCTTTAAAAAATAAATGTGAAATCCACTATGTGGTTTGCATAGGGAAGAAAGAGTTAATAAGATCTTGCCTCCCCACTAACCCTTACTTAGAGCTCTTCACTTACTTTTCAAACCAGTTTTTACCAACCCTTGTGTCCATTGACAATGAGTATTAGATTGTAAACATATTGAGAAGATGTACTTAACAAAATACAGATATCCCGGAAGGCAATGTTAGATACATTGTAAATAAAATTACTCTTGGATATCCTCCCAAATCAACAGCCTGAAATTATAATATACTAAACTCATCTTATTGTTATTACAGCTTCACAATTTTTATTGCCATCTCTCATTGGAATTTTTTTAAACCTTTGCCTCATTAAAACTATTCAGTTGAAGAAATAGAACAACATATTTCTTTTACTTCCCTTGGAATATTTTGGGCCACCTATTTATCTGGAGAACTTTGAAACAGATTCTTTCACTACAGTGAATACAAAGTAGCAATTTAGTACCTGGTCTATAACAAGAATTATTTATAACAACGCTGAATAATGTATCAGTTTTGACTGTGACAACAGTAAATGTCTTTGGATAGCAATAAGGAAGGAGCATTATTATAGAAGAACACCGTAGAAGCTTGTGAAAGAAATTCCAGTCCAGTAGAGTTATGAAGAAGCATCAAATATAAATGAGTTAGTTACGTGAACAGGAGGAAACTCTAAGTGGCTTCAGTGATAGGACAGCTCTGCAATGTGGGTGGTTTTATTTTTTCCTGTCTGTATCTGGTGTTGAAATGTTGGCTGATACACCTTTAAATGAAGTCAAATGAATTTGAGATTTTTTTCCCGCCTTATGTTTAAGGTGAACTTAAGGAATTTGATGAGAACAAATCGGTCTATAAAACTCTAACATCATTTTCAGTCTTGTTGCTTAGATTTTCTTTTTTTACTTCATATTTTCCATAGTAATTTCTTCTCCTTGGGAAGCAGTTATTTTACCCCGATTTTACATTGGAAAAATATGTACTTATAATTCATGGCATTCAGAATTAGAAGCTAATTAATATTTTAATATTTATAATATGTTAATATTTTAAAATGATTTTAATGTGCTTTAATTATTTAGCATTAATAATTAATGATACTTTTAATATTAAAAGTCATTACAATATTCTGTTAAATGCTTCAAAACAGAAGACAGATTTCCAGATTATTTCCAGAACTGCCAGAATGGATGTAGCTTTCTTAGACATCTATATTCTCAGAACTATTAGGTCAGTGCAAAAGTCATTGCGGTAACTAAAAGTAACAGCAAAAATCGCAATTACTTTTGCACCAGCCAAATAGGTATTATCAATTCTTCATTGTCTGTCTGTAGATTTCTGAGTTTGAAACAAGAATAGATTATGGGCTTTCCAACCTATTTTTTGCATTTACAACTAGAGTTTACCCCCTGATTTCTACTGTTTACTTCCTCCAAATTATTTGAGTACAATTTAGAAACACTTCCTACTTCTTTCACCTCTATCAATGCCTCGTCTATTTTTTTTTTCTGAAAGAAAAAGACTATATGAAAAACGTTAGAGTTGTTGTCATTCTATAACAAAGGAAGTGAAAAGCTAACCAAGCCAATTCCAGTAGAAAAAAATGTCAATATCGACATGGTATGTGTCAGATTTGTAGGATAAAAGTTGAAACTATGTTAGACATTAAACACATTTGCTTAATGATGATTTCTTTTATCTCTGATGCTGATGGAGGGTTGATACAATGTCATTAGAAGTCAATTTTTAAAAATTAGACAGTGGATGCCCTATGTATGTCAGGCCATACATACATTTGAATTAGAAGCTTAGATACAAAGCTAATCACCTCCCAAATGCAACTCTGCTGCATGCTTTCATTTCACACCCATGGAGCAGGCATGAAAATCCCAAATGGAGGAGATATACAAACAGGTTTCAGTATGCACACACTGCTACCCTGGGGCTGGGTAGGTTGCCTATTTGTGTACACAGTATATGAATGTGTGCAGAGCAAGTGGGGATTGCAGCTGAAACACA
Source organism: Rhinopithecus bieti (assembly GCF_001698545.2). Taxonomy (NCBI): domain Eukaryota; kingdom Metazoa; phylum Chordata; class Mammalia; order Primates; family Cercopithecidae; genus Rhinopithecus; species Rhinopithecus bieti. The sequence goes on along the minus strand of NW_016812934.1, from coordinate 3,969,819 downwards.
GCAAAACTTAATACACTACTGCAGAAAATATCTTGACAGGAGCAAACTAAAGGTGCAAACCACCTTTTAGAGTGAGCTTCTATGTGAAACGACACAATGTTTTCTAATTATTACAATGTGAAAATCATTAGAATAAATAGAAGCAAATTTATTTTCCTGCCTGATTCCTAATTACAATATACAGGCTACAGATAATGGCCTTTTTCTGTTGTCACTATTTAGTAACTTTGAGCCAGTTTTTAGCAGTCCACCCTCTCCATTGTATGAGGCTATAAATTGCAACACAATTCTGCACATCAACATGTAATTTCCCGCAAGGTTTTATAAAATTCATTAATATAAAACATTAATGTGGAAGGTCTGTAGGCCTTTTTGTTGTTGTTGTTAAGAGTTTAAATCCATTGACTTGTAACTGGCTTTTAAAATGACATTTTTCCTTGCTGCCTTCAATTCAGTCCAAATTTAAAAAAAAATAAAATAAAATAAAAAGATGCCAGATGTCATGAGGCCAATAAGCAGGTGGGCCGAAGCTTCTGTACCAATTCAAACTGGCACCGCATCAAACCTGGTGGGTATAACCTTTAATTCACTGCTTCCCTGGCACCAGATCTAGTGCCATCTGCTCAGCCTTGCTAAGCTGTGCTTGTTTCTGTGCAGGGACGATGCCAACAATGCAAACTGTCTCCTACATGTGCAGGGAATCATCAGTGCAACTAGTTTTTCGAGACCCATATGGTGGCATCTGCGAATGCACACTGTCAGCATCGCTGCCTGTACCACCCTTCGAGTTTTAAGAATGGGAGGAGAGAATGCCAGTTTGTAATTCACTATAGAGAGCCAGGAGGAAAACTTTTTCCTTCCTTCTGAGTGCTTTTCTTAGGGGCTTTTGAAGTGAGCACCCACGGAATGAGAAGAAACTTGACTCTAGCTCAGAGGCCAAGAACTCTAGGAAGCTTCTGTGAACACCATACCTGGGAAGAATCCCCTCATGTTTTTACTAGATCAACAAACACCAAAGTCCTCCTGTCTGTATGCACCAATGCTCCAGAGGGTTGTCTTTTAAGAGTTCTTTCTTATTTCCATTAAGACTTTGAATACTAAGATTCAAATAGGTGTAGGGAGTGATGAGGGGGAGGTCATCTTGTTCTCCCAGGAATTTAATGAAGATGGAAGAATGGATTTGTTTTATCACTGTCTACACTCAGCATGCCTCAGAGATGCTGAGCATTTTTGAACTATGGCCCTTTATGGAAAATGATCCTTCACTGACTTATTCTTTCCATATTATTTGCTGGGTACTGATGAGGTGAATTGAAGGAAACACACACACAAGAACAGACACGCACACACACACACGCGCGTGCACACACACATACACACCCCCCAACTCTGCCTTGAGGAATGGCCGGAGAGGCATAAGCTATGTGTGTACAATGGCCAATGGCCTCAGAGCCCACAGCTTTCAGGTGAAACGGTGAAGTTTCTAGCTTCATTTCCACTGGTAATTCTTCACTCAGTTTCCTGTCGCTCTGAGCCTGATTTCTGGTGGACAGGAAACTCTAATCAGCTCTCCCCTGCTAAACAGACAAATAGATACAATTTGTTAGTTTGCTGGTTTATTTTCCATTTTTCGCTGACTACAATTTCCATGAAAAAAAAGAATCTACTTGTCTAAACTTTCTCAATCTAGCTTCTAGCAACATATCTAGCACACAGTGGCTACTCAATAAATATGTAATAAATCAATGAATGAATAAACACAGAGAAAATGCTGCTTTTAGGTAGTCTAAGAGAAACAATAAATATATTTCAGAATATATGAGATATACCAAATATTGATTAATATAACTGAATTAGTATTACTGAAAATAGGTAACATTAACAGTACTGTTTACTGAATATCAACTCTATACTAAACAGTTTGTATTTCACATTCTTATTCTTATTTCACATTCTTATTTTATAACTTTAGCAACCCTCTTAATTAGTAATAGGACTATCATTGTATGGATGAGAGAACCAGTTCTGGAAGTTTAGTCAGTAAGCATGAAAAGCAAGAGTCAAATCCCGCTCTATCTGACTCCAGAGCCTAAGTTTTTAATCACAACATTAAATGGCCTCTCCTCTATCAAAATATTTGGTAAATTCAGCCTAAATTAAATGAAAGAAGTGTCAGACTAATAGGTGTATGAATCTACCATATGTTAGGTTTTATTTCAAAAGTTTCCTGTTCATCAAACTATTATAATTGCTTTATGATTATTATTAAGTTAAGGACTTGGGGCAGGTATGTGTTTAACTTTACTTTTACTTACTTAAAATACATTTACATTCTATCGTACATAAACCATATGTGTCTCACTAAGGACCCTAAAATTCTCAAATATAAAAAATATAATTCTCACTCTGTTAACACCCATTTCTGACGGTTACATTTCTGCATATATGGGAACTCCTGACTGCTGTATTAGTGATCTCGACACCATCTGGCAAAATAAAGATCCTGAAGTAAAAGGCTCAATCATTTAGGGAAAGGATAATGATAACTGTAGTGCAATATTTATCACACTCAGATTTGAGAATGTTAATTCACCTGATAAACATTAACAACTAAAACTAGGGAAAGAATACATTATCTAAACATAAAATTACTAAAAAAAGTTATAAATGATATCAGCTATCACTGCATACAGTGAGATAGTTTAAGCAACACAATCAGATCCTAACAGCATTGCTTCACCAAAAGAAATGCATCCCCTAAAATTACAGTTACCTTGAATTTACACTTATGTAGATTCTACCTTAACTCCTACATGATCTGTTTTCAGACTTTTAAAATGATTTTCTTCCCTTTGATTAGTTCAAAATCATTCTGTTCCTCACCTTCTCCCCATCCAAGGCACATAGTTTTTCCTAGTAACAACAAAAGAAAGGAGGGAGGAAGGGAAGGCAGGGAGGAAGGAAGGAAAGAAGGAAGGAAGGAAGGAAGGAAGGAAGGAGGGAGGGAGGGAGGGAGGGAAAGGGAAGGAGAGACTGAAAAAAAAGGAAGGTAGGGAAGGGAAGGAAAGAGGAGGGAGGCGGAGGGGAGGGGAGGGAAGGGAAGGGACTTAATATGTTAACACCTGCGATGGGAACATTTCAAACAGAAATTCAACCAAAAGTGCAGTCTCAAATGTGCATTTCTTTTCAACAATTAGTTTTGTTAAAGCTAGAGAGATATCATAGAAAGATGGAAAAGATAGGAAGATAGCAACATTTTTTATAAAATGGATTATAAAATACAATTTTAAATAGAGCATATACATTGAGAGCAGAAAGGGGGTCACAGTATAGAGAAGCACAGGCATACATGCTAAATGGATGCTAGTGACCATGTGTCCTTTAAGAATATGCCTAATCTCAGGCTGCAGTAAGTTTTCTAGTTCACTGAATTATTCAAGGATCAAATACAATAATGGATATGACACTGCGTTGTTCAGTGTGGCATGCAACACAAATGTAAGGTGACTTTTCATAAGCATTATTATCATCCTTTATTGCCAGCCATGGCCCAAACACTTTTGTTAACAGAAAAGGGACAGGCAAGACTCTCATCAGGAAAGTCTGACTCCAAATGGCAGATGCCTAGAAAATGACCACTTTGCACATTTAAGTTCCACCTCATCTCACACCAGAGCTGCCAGGTCAACTGACTTGAGCTTCATAAACCTAAATCAGCACATTTGGGTTCTCAGTGACCACAGTCCTCATTTGCATTCAGGTAGGTCTTGCAACTTGAAAGCTGTTCAGAGTTTAAACCTCAATGGAAAATCTTGTCTGAAATTCCAGGGAAGAAACTAAGTATCAACCTAGGGCAGCTTCCAGAAATGGCAGAACTGAAGGCCTAATTAACTTTAGAAGCTCTATCCTGTCTTCTCACTCCAGCCCTACCTCCTATGGCAAAGTCCACCAAGGCTCCACACACAAGAGGTGGGTGACGGCTGTGGGGCAAAGAGATTCTGCTCTACTCTGTCCTCCAGTCTTGGTCTCACTATTTTTGTCTTCTTTGACCTTCTAGTGCCTCCTCTTCTCACCTCTTTCAGACTCTTCATACAACCAGATATGTGATGGCACCAGCTGTGCCCAGTTCCAATGGCAACATAGAATAAAAACACACGCTCATCAATTAAAATATTACAACATGAGCATAACTGGAGACTTATTTCCTCGACCAATTATCTAAACACTTCGTTATGTTTAATCCTTACAACACTTCCATTAGACAGCTGAGAAAACTAAGCCTTGTGGAGGTGAAGAGGCTTCTTAGGACTCACAAATGTAAGTGGCAGAGATGAAATCTCAACCTGGGCATATCTGATATTCACATTAGAGCTTCTGAATCCAATGCTAGAGCTCTGCCTCCTGGGGAAGAGGTGGTAGGCTTGAAGGGCAAGAAGCCAGAGAATTGTCATGGTGCATCACGCAAGACTTTTTTATTTGAAGAATTTTTGTATGTGAAAAATATGTTACACTAAAACAAACAGGGTGTATTATGGAGTAGAAATCGTAAGAATATAACTTTTAATTAAAAAACTAAAAGAACTCAAGTAACTGCATGCATGCATGGCTACCCTGTCATGGGAGGAGTTCCTGCCTTTCACTCTGCCATGAGTGGGTAGCTCAGTGAGGAAAACAGACCTTGGATACCAGAAGGGACGCTGACTCATCCAAACTGGTGGTGCCCGAATCTGCCCATATATTAGTATTATCAGGGATGTTTTGTTTAAAAAAAAAAAAATACCCATGTATAGGCTTTACCTACAAAGATTATGGTTCAGTTGGTCTGGAGTGGTCCCAGGCATCGGTATTATTTAAAAACTCCTTGGCTAGAGATGAAAATGAGTCCACAATAAAAGCATGCATGATACTATTACTTAAATAAACATGATTTAAATAAGTGCTTCTTCTCACTAATTCAATATGTGTTCACCGTATGCCAGTGTGAGCAGGGCACTGGACTCGGGACAGTGGCAGATATATCCCTGGACTTATGATGGGGTTAGGTCCCAACAAAACCATCATCATAAGTTGAAAACAGTGAAAGGTGAAAAGCATTAAATACCCCTAACCTTCCAAACACCATGGATTAGCCCCAGCTACCTCAAATGTGCTCAGAAATCTTACATTAGATTTCAGTTAGACAAAATCACCTGGCAACACAGTGTATTGTAGAATGTAGGTTGTTTACTCTCATGATCGCATGGCTGACTGGGAGTTAAAACTCGCTTCCCAGTATTGCAAGAGTATCATACCACATATTGCTAGCCCAGGGAAAGATCAAAAATTCACAATTCAAAGTTCGGTTTCTACTGAATGCATATTGTAAAGTTGGAAAATTGTAAGTCAAACCATCATAAGTGGAGGGCTGTCTGCACTTGTATACAATTCTGCAATTCACATCTGAGATGTCTCCTGGAGGCCTGAAAGACTTTTAATTGGGCTGTCTCGTTACTTTTCATTTCTTCGTTTCTGCCCTCAGACAGATTGCATTCAATAGTAGTTTGAATAGCCTCTTTTTATTACCCTTATCTCTAACTGGTGGCAAATAAAATAGTGGAAGGAAGAAAGAAAGAATTTCCTCTTGATGTCACCAAGAGACAAAGTTACAGGACTAGTGCTAGGTGAAGGCAAAGTAGAGGCAGATGTTAACAGAAAAAAAGAAAAGGACTGAGAATCTGACAGAGAAGTATGAATCACCAGCTGAGAATGCAGCCCCGCTGAATTCTGAATTCCTCCAGGTCAGGTGTTGAATGATCACTAAGCCAAATGGAAATAGGATGATGAATTTAAGCGTATAGGACATCTGTGCCAAGCCAATCATTGCAATGGTGACACTGAGAGTGAGAGACAAAGAGAAAGAATAAAGAAGACACCAACAAAAGAATTAAAGTTGTAATTTTAGGAAGTTGCGGTTTGAAGTACTGCCAAGAGAAGATCATGCATGAATAGCTACTGAGATTGAGCAGTTTCTAGTCCAGTTTCCAGCATTCGTTAATAGACATTTTGCAGGATTTTGACTCATGGATTCAAGACCCATCCAATCTTCAAGGTATCCATTTGCAATTGAAGACTTGAGGCTGCCCGATGAAGCTGGATAACATACTTAACTCAGGCATTTAAGTGCATCCTTGTGTTTCCTTATAGGTGATAATAACTGCTGTATTATTTTGAATTTCTCTATGCATAGAGCATTGCTCTAAATGCATCTCATGTATAAAACCATTTCATCATAGCAATAGCCTTATTATACAATAAATATGTGCCGCAGCAAGGGTGTGCACTACTTAGATCTCCTTTCATGAGACATTCTAAACCCACTCCTATGCTAACTCTCAAGCTACACTGGCCCAATAACTGAGCACAGCTGAGGGCATCAGAGCCAAAGGACTGTGTCAAACATACTTCTAATGGGCAATATTTGCTCAGGGACTTCTCATTAGCCTGGTCAGGATTTTCTCCGAAGTGCCTTATGGTATGAGGCTCTTCCTTCACAATTCTTTCTTCCCACTCTCCTTTCATGGATGTTAGACTTACCTTGTAATCTGAAGGCTCTCCATGCTATGCTTGCTCTCTCTCCATTTTATGCTACATAGATGCTTCTCCCAATGTCTTGCATACCTGTATATGTCTTGCATCTTCTCATAGTACTTGAACTGACACCCGTTGATTAACCATATTATCAGAGATCATTAAACAAAGCTAAGATCAGTTGACCAGGAAGTAACAGAGCAGGTATTTGAATCCACGGAGAGAGACTTTTGTGTTTTCTCTTAATAATTATGTCCACGTTGAAAACTCCTGGGAGGAAAGAGACTGGGATCCACTCTCTATTGATATGAAACTATGGTGGATTTGGGAGGTCTGGCAACAAAAAAGACAAGTGGACTCATTGACAAGATACTCATCCTAGTCTTAATGTGACATTAAGGGAGTGGTGCTATATCTGACGAACTTGTTTCTCAGACCCAGGAAATGAAAAGGGATAGATGTGGCAAAGGAATAGAGATTTGAGGTGCTGAAGGAAATATACCTTGATGCCCCACAGGCTGGTGAGAATTGTAACTTGCTGATCACATGTTATGCAATGCAATGGATGACAGAGCTAGAGCAATCTCTTTTTTTTTCTTTTTTTTCTGCCAAATTTCTTTCAGGCCCACAGCATCTTATTATGAAGAGCAATAATGTGGAGACAATGCACAGGCTTTGGCAGGAGGCAAATCCGAGTTCAAATTTCTGTTCCTTGTTATCTGGGTGACACTGTAACATTCAATCTCTAGGAGTCTCAATTTTCACATTTGGACTCTAGAGATAATATAATTCTATTTTAAGAATTTTAAAACATTGCATGAGATAATGTAAATAAATTACTATGATACATGGTAGTAAAGCTACCAATGCTGATTAATTTTCTAAAAAAAACCATGCTTTTAATTTACATAGTGGGGTTCAGTTTCTCCATGTACCAAGATAGTTATCTGGGTCTAGGAAAGTCTTGGCCAGCTTACAGGTGAGAGCTTACTCCTAGTTTTTTTTTTATCTGAACCATGATGAATTACTTGGTATTTATTTTGCTTTCCCTATCAGTATTTCTGAAAGATGCAGTGACTCCTTATACTATTCAAGAAAGAAAATCCGTTGCTTTTCATCCTTCTAAATGAGCTCCCAATTGATCCCACTTTTCTTACTCTTGCTTCTTCTCTCTTTGTGACTTGTTTACAAACAGTAGAGATTCAATACCTTTCTTATTTTTCAAAAATGCCATTTGATTACAACTTTGCTCCACACACTCCTTAGGGCTTATTGAGGTGCCTTGGATAAAAGAAAGAGGCCAAGTAGATGGTCGTGAGGTCATCTCTACATGAGGATTTCTCCTCTTTTAAAGATTCTCTTTGAAGAAAGGTGACTTCTGTCATATCATTGCATAACTAATCATCTTAAAACTCAGTGGCTTAAACCAACAGCAGTAATTTGTTCTTGAATCATAAATGTGAGAACTTGCTTTGGATGGCTGCTAACGGTTCAAGGTCTCACGCAGTTGCAGTCAGATGGTGATAGGAATGCAGCATCTGGGGACTGGCAGGGCTTCTCTCTTCATTTAACCACAGGGATTCTCCATGTGGTCTCTCCACATAGACCAGTTTGGACTTTCACAGCGTGTCAGCCTCACGGCAGTGGCACTGCTTCCAATGAAGATTTGTGTACCAGGACAGGTGTTCCAGCTCCCAGGCTGAAGAGCTATTGCCTATTATTATTGTATTAGTCAGGATTCTCTAGGGGGACAGAACTAATGGAATATATGTATATGTGTGTGTGTGTGTGTGTGTGTGTGTGTGTATAGTATATACTATATATATCATATTTATATGTATATGATATATCATGTGTATCTCATATATATGTAGGAGAGAGTTTATTAAGTATTAACTCACAAGATCACAAGGTCCCATAATAGGTCATCTGCAGGTTGAGGTGCAAGGAGAGCCAGTCTAAGTTCTAAAACTGAAGAACTTGAAGTTGATGTTCGAGGGCAGGATGCATCCAGCTTAGGAGAAAGATGTAGGCTGGGAGGCTAGGCCGGTCTCTCTTTTCACATTTTTCTGCCTGCTTGTATTCTAGCCATGCTGAAAGCTGATTAGATTGTGCCCATCCAGATTAAGCATGGGTCTGCCTTTCCCAGCCCACTGACTCAAATGTTAATCTCCTTTGGTAACACCCTCACAGACACACCCAGGATCAATACTTTGTATCCTTCAATCCAGTCAAGTTGATACTCAGTATTAACCATCACAAGTCCTCCCCTTGTGAACTTGAACACATACACATCACCTGAGATTATGCATAGTCTTCAAATAAAGACAATAATAAGGTCATAATTATGTCTAACATAATACAACTATCCTTCATACAACTGGAAAGGCACCAATCCCCAACCCAAACACTATTGCATAAAATTAACAATACTTAAATGTTGATGTGAAGTCAGTAAATCTTACGTCACGTGATAAAGGAGAAAGGAAATAAAATGAAGATATTTTCTTAGTACAAGTGTACACATGCACAAACATGTTATTTTATTATTATTATTATTTTTGAGAGAGTTTCACTCTTGTTGCCCAGGCTGGAGTGCAATATTGCGATCACGGCTCACCGCAACCTCCACCTCCCAGGTTCAAGTGATTCTCCTGCCTCACCCTCCCAAGTAGCTGGGATTACAAGTGCCTGTCACAAGCCCAGATAATTTTTTGTATTTTTAGTAGAGATGGGGTTTCACAATGTTGGCCAGGCTGGTCTTGAACGCCTGACCTCAGGTGATCCACCCACCTCGGCCTCCCAAAGTGCTAGGATTACAGGCGTGAGCCACTATGCCCGGCCTGCACAAACATGCCTTTTTTTTTCTTTCAATTTTTTGTTCTGCTCATTTTTACTATAAGTCAATATCACTTAAACATGGAGTTAAATGTAGATTTTGAAAGATCAACTAACATTTAATTTTTTAATTATATTTTAAGTTCTGGGATACATGTGCAGAAAGTTCAGGTTTGTTAGATAGGTATACACATGCCATTGTGGTTTGCTTCACCCATCAACCTGTCATCTATATTAGGTATTTATCCTAATGCTATCCCTCACATAGCCCCCGACCCCCTGACAGGCCCTGGTGTGTGATGTTCCCCTTCCTGTGTCCATGTGTTCTCATTGTTCATCTCCAACTTATGAGTGAGAACATGTAGTGTTTGGTTTTCATTCCTGTGTTACTTTGCTGAGAATGATAGTTTCCAGCTTCATCCATGTCCCTGCAAAGGACATTAACTCATCCTTTTTTATGGCTGCATAGTATTCCATAGTGTACATGTGCCATGTTTTCTTTATCTAGTCTATCATTAATGGGCATTTGTGTTGGTTCCAAGTCTTTCCTATTGTGAACAGTGCTGCAATAAACATACGTGTGCATGTGTCTTTATAGTAGAATGATTTATACCCAGTAAAGGGATTGCTAGATCAAATGGTATTTCTGGTTCTCGATCCTTGAGGAATCGCCACACTGTCTTCCACAATGGTTGAACTAATTTACACTCCCACCAACAGTGTAAAAGTTTTCTGTTTCTCCACATCCTCTCCAGCATCTGTTGTTTCCTGACTTTTTCATGATTGCCATTCTAACTGGCATGAGATGATCTGTCTCTGATTGTGGTTTTGATTTGCATTTCTCTAATGACCAGCGATGATGAGCTTTTTTTCATATGTTTGTAGGCTGCATAAATGTCTTCTGCTGAGAAGTGTCTGTTTATATCCTTCGGCCACTTTTTGATGTGGCTGTTTGTTTTTTCCTTGTAAACTTGTTTAACTTCCTTGTAAATTCCTGATATTAGCCCTTTGTCAGATTGATAGGTTGCAAAAATTTTCTCTCATTCTGTAGGTTGCCTGCTCACTCTGATGATAATTCTTTTTAGTGTGCAGAAGCTCTTTAGTTTAATTAGATTTCATTTGTCAATTCTGGCTTTTGTTGCCATTGCTTTTGGTCTTTTAGTAATGAATTCTTTGCCCATGCCTATGTCCTGAGTTGTATTGCCTAGATTTTCTCACTACTGATCCCACAGAAATGCAAACTATCATCAGAGAATACTATAAACACTTCTACATAAATAAACTAGAAAATATAGAAGAAATGGATACATTGCTAGACACATACACCCTCCCAAGTCTACACTAGGAAGAATTCAAAACCCTGAACAGACCAATAACAAGTTCTGAAACTGAGGCAGTAATTAATAGCCTACCAACTAAAAAAAGCCCAGGACCAGATGGATTCACAGCCGAATTCTAACACAGGTACAAAGAGGAGCTGGCACCATTCCTTCTGAAACTACTTCAAACAATAGAAAAAGAGGGATTCCTCCATAACTCATTTCATGAGGCCAGCATCATCCCAATACCAAAACTTGGAAGAGACACCAAAAAAGAAAAAAAGAAAAAGAAAATTTCAGGCCAATATCCGTGATGAACATCGATGCAAAAATCCTCAATAAAATACTGGCAATACAGACAAATTGAATACAGTAGCACATTGAAAAGCTTATCCACCACGATCAAGTTGGCTTCATCCCTGGGATGCAAGACTGGTTCAACATATGCAAATCAATAAACATAATCCATCACATAAACAGAACCAATGACAAAAACCACATGATTATCTCAATAGATGCAGAAAAGGCCTTTGATAAAATTCAACAGCACTTCATGCTAAAAACTCTCAATAAACTAGGTACTGATGGAATGTATCTCAAAATAACAAAGCTAT
>NW_016812934.1:3856738-3957609 GCF_001698545.2 Rhinopithecus bieti | reverse complement strand
CAAATAAATGGGAAACCATTCCATTCTCATGGATAGGAAGAATCGGTGTTGTGAAAATGGCCATACTGCCCAAAGTAATTTATAGATTCAGTGCTATCCCCAACAAGCTACCATTGACTTTCTTCACAGAATTTTTTTTAAAAAAAACTTTAAATTTCATATGAAACTAAAAAAGAGCCTGTATAGCCAGACAATCCTAAGCAAAAAGAACAAAGCTGGAGACAACCCACTATCTGACTTCAAACTATACTGCAAGGCTACAGTAACCAAAACAGCATGGTACTGGTATCAAAACAGACATATAGACCGATGGAACAGATCAGAGACCTCAGAAATAACACTACACATCTACAACCATCTGATCTTTGACAAACCTGACAAAAACAAGCAATGGGGAAAGGATTCCCTATTTAATAAATGGTGTTGAAAACTGGCGAGCCATATGCAGAAAGCTGAAACTGGAGCCCTTCCTTATACCTTATACAAAAATTAACTCAAGACTTAAACATAAGACCTAAAACCATAAAATCTCTAGAAGAAAACATATTTTTATCAAAAGAAAGAGAACATACTCATGACAATTACAGTCCTCGTTTCTGCAGCTGGTCACATGGTCGTAGCTAGTATTGATGACTACCTTCTTCTACTACCCATTCTGTATTCCCTTTGCCTTCAGCAAACACCTCAGCAGGTCATGGCTTTTTTCCTGGTGGAGTGACCCAAACCTTCATTCCTGAAAGGTCTGGGTCATTTGTAGTCCTGCCTGGATTGGACTATTGTAGTTTCCCATTGACTTTAATCACAGGGCATGGTAATACTACGAGATGCCCTAATGGATCTCCTGTATTCCATGCATACTCTTCCTTACCTCCATTGTGGAGTAGTAGATGGATTTCATCTTCATAGTCCTGGTCAATCACCCCAGATAACACTGTAACTCCTTTCTTAGCCTGTTGCCTTAAAGGTAAGAGGATCCCAAAGTTTCCAGGAGGCAATCTTAACTTCCAGCTTAACGGAGTCATTGTTGTGTCTCCCGGTGGCAGCATTCTCCCTCTGGAACTAAGACCTCTAGGCCAGCAGAACAGAATGTAATGTCGTGGAAACAGGAAGCAAAAATTTTGCTAGCATATCACTGGAGATGATGGTGAGTGGTGTCACTTCCACTTCCACCCCTTGATTCCTGAAGCCATGAGTCCTGGCTATGGGAGAAACAGTGCCATATATGGGATATTGATTCAGAGCATACACAGTCTTCTGGAGAACTTTGCCCCAGTTCTGCAAAGTATTGTTACCTGGTTGGCATTGTAATTGTGACTTCAAAAGGCCATTCCACCATTTTGTCAATTCAGCTGCTTCAGGATGATGAAGAACATGGTAAGACCAGTGAATTCCATGAGCATAAGCCCACTGCCACACTTTTTAAACCATAAATTGAGTGCCTTGGTCAGAAGCAATGCTGTGTGGAATACCACGATGGTGGATAAGACATTCCATGAGTCCACGAATGGTAGTCTTGACAGAAGCATTGCATACAAGATAGGCAGGCCCATATCCAGAGTAAGTGTCTAGTCCAGTGAAGACAAAACTCTGCCCTTTCCATGATGGAAGAGGTCCAATATAATCAACCTGCCACCAGGTAGCTGGCTGATCTTCCTGAGGAATGGTGCCATATTGAGGGCTCAGTGTTGGTCTCTGCTGCTGGCAAATTGGGCATTCAGCAGTGGCCGTAGCCAGGTCAGCATTGGTGAGTGGAAGTCCATGTTGCTGAGCCCATGCATGACCTCCATCCCTGCCACCATGGTCATTTTGCTCATAGTCCCATTGGACAACGACAGGGGTGGCTGGGGAAGAGGCTGAGTGGTGTCTACAGAATGGGTCATCCTATCCACTTGATTATTAAAATCCTCCTCTGCTGAGGTCACACATTGGTGAGCACTCACATAAGATACAAACATCTTCACAGTTTTTTTACCACTTGGAGAGTTCCATGTGCATTCCTCTTCCCGAAACTTCTTTGTCACCAATTTTCCAATTGTGCTTCTTCCAAGTCCCTGACTATCCAGCCAAACTGTTGGCTACAGCCCATAGATCAGTTTATAATTGCACATCTAGCCATTTCTCCTTCCACGCAAAGTGCACAACCAGGTGCACTGCTCGAAGTTCTGCCCACTGGGAAGATTTCTCTTCACTGCTGTCCTTCAGGGTTGTCCTAGAAAGGGGCTATAGTACGGCAGCTGTCCACTTTCAGGTGGTGACTGCACATCGTGCAGAACCATCTGTGAACCAGGCCCTAGTCTTCTCTTCCTCTGCCAACTTATCATAGGGAACTCCCCACGAGACCATCCATGCTGGCTGGGGGAGAGAAGGCAGGGTGGCAGGAGTGGAGACGTATCACATATATACCACTTCCATCTGATGATGGAATGCTGCTGTGCATGACCCACTTTATGGCTAGATGGGTCAGAAAGCACCCAATTCACTATAGGTAGTTCAAGTTGCATGGTGACTTGATGACCCATAGTCAAACGTTCAGTTTTCCCCAAAGCCCAGTAACAGGTCAAGAGCTGTCTCAAAAGGAGAGTAGTCATCTACAGAAGATGCCATGGCCTTCCTCCAAAATCCTGGAGGCCTCTGCTGTGATTCACCTATGGGGGCCTGCCAAAGGCTCCAAACAGCATCCTGTCTGCCACTGACACCTCAAGCACCATTGGATATGCTGGGTCATATGGCCCAAGTAAATGGCAGAGCAGCTTGCACAGCAGCCTGGACCTGTTGTAGAGCCTTTTCCTGTTCTGGACCCCACTCAAAACAGGCAGCCTTTCAGGTCACTTGATAAATGGGCTGGAGTAACACACCCAAATAAGGAATGTGTTGCCACTAAAATCTAAATAGGCTCACTAGGCATTGTGCCTCTTTCTTGCTTGTAGGACGGGCCAAATGTAGCAACATATCCCTCACCTTAGAAGGAATAGCTTGACAGGCCCCACACCACTGGACCCCTAGAAACTTTACTAAGGTAGAAGTCCCTGAATTTTAGTTTGATCTGTTTCCCATCCTCTGGTATGCAAATGTCTCACGAATAAGTCCAGTGTGTTTGCTACTTCTTGATCATTGGAACCAATCGGTATAACATCATTAATATAATGGACCAGTGTGATATCTTATGGAAGTGAAAAGCTGTCAAGGTCTTTCCAAATAAGATTGTTACACAAAGCTGAAGAGTTTATATGCCCCTGAGGTAAGACAGTAAAGGTATATTGGTGGTCTTGTCAGCTGATGGCAAATTGCTTCTGGTGGACCTTATGAACAGGAATGAAGAAAAAGACATTTACCATGTCCATGGCTGCATACCAGGTACCAGGAGATTGTTAATGTGCTTAAGCAATGAAAACACACCTGGCACAGCAGCTGTAATTGGAATCACCACTTGGTTAAGCTTACGATAATCCACTGTCATTCTCCAAGATCCATCTGTCTTCTGCACAGGTCAAATGGGAGAGTTGAATGGGGATGTGGTGGGAATCACTACCCCTGTGTCTTTCAAGTTTTTGATGGTAGCACTAATCTCCACAATCCCTCCAGGTGTGTGATACTGTTTTTCACTTACTATTTTTCTAGGTAGGGGCAGCTCTAATGGCTTCCATTTGGCCTTCCCACCATAATAGCCCTCACCCTACCAGTCAGGGAGCCAGTGTGGAGATTCTGCCAGCTGCTAAGTATGTCTATGCCAATTATGCATTCTGATACTGGGGAAATGACTATAGGATAAGTCCAGGGACCCACTGGACCCACTGTAAGTTGGACCTGAGCTAAAACTCCATTAATTACCTGACCTCCATAAGTCCCTACTTTAACTGGAGGACTAAAATGACATTTTGGCTCCCTCGGAATCAATATCAGCTCAGAGCCAGTGTCCAGTAGTCCCCCAAATGTCTAATCATTTCCCTTTCCCTTATGCATGGTTACTCTGGTAAAAGGCCAGAGGTCTTCTTGGGTAAGGATGAGAGAAAGATTCATTGTATAAATTATTGGTAATGTAGTGGAGTCCTTCCTCAAGGGGACCCGGTCTCCCTTCACTCAAGGGGTTCTGGGTCTGCAAACTGGCTCAACTTTGAACATTGATTGAGGGGCCATGATTCTCTGTTTTATAGCTCAAATTAGTTTTTTGTCCATTCCACCTAGAAGTTTTCAGCTTTTATAAATTAAGTAGGAATGTAGTAGGTTTCCTATCAATTTCAGTTCTAGGAACACCATGATTAATTAGCCAATGCCAGAGCTCTACATGAGTCAGACTATTCTGATTGTTGCTTTGCCTCTGCTGTCCATTATAGTAGCTACGTCCACCTTGCTTTTGACAGTTGAGTGCCGCCACTTGGCCCCTGTCACCTCAGGATCCAATTATTCCCACTGTATTTAAATTTTGTAGTTGGGTGACTGTGGTTCCCACTGTTAAATCTGACATACAGAGAAGAGCAATTATAGGGCTCTTCAGAGATGCAGGTGCTGCCCTCACAAAGCCATTTTTCAAGGCATTGGTCAAGGGTATATCTTCTGAACCCTCCCAGATGGGATAAGTAGGTCTAAAGTGACTAATCCAATCCACCATCCCAATCTCCCTAAGCCTTTGGATCCTTTCCTCTACATTAAATCAAGGGAGGTCAGCCATTTCCAGCTGACTCACGTGCATTTCAGCTAACAAAACAAATAAACTATTAAACCTTTTTGAACTCTCCAAGCTGCAACATTAAATAGAGAGTCCCTACTTAGTGGGCCCAAGTAAAAAAATTCATCATGACCCAACTCTGTATTTTTTTCCACTATTATCCCACACCCTTAATATCCATTCCCATGCCTGTTCTCCAGATTTCTGTTTATATACATTAGAAAACTCAAGCAGTTTTTGTTTTGTTTTGTTTTGTTTTAGTGTAGGGTCATCAAGTCACCATGCAACCTCTTCATGGGTCACACTCTCAACCTCACCTCCTAGAGGCCTGCTGAAATTGTAGTCTAGTTACAGGTCTAGAAGCAAACAGGGGTGATGGGGGTGGCTCCTGAGGAGCATCAACATTATTTTGTGGGGCAACTGTCTCAGGGGGAGGCCATCACTGTTGTCTCAGGCAATGCAGGGTTTATCTCCTCAGACAAAGGTGGAAAGGCTGATGGCAGCATAGGTCAGAGAGAAGATGTTGCCACTACTGAGGATGGGGAACCTGTTTCTTCTGGCAAAAAGAGGTTCATCAGAGTTTACAAATTCAGTGTCCCTAGCTTCATCAGGGTCCTCCCACATATCCCTATTCCAAGTTGCAGAGTATCATTATTTTCCAATCAATGCCCTCGCTTTAACAGTGGACACCTAGAACGCTGTGCATGCACCTTTTGTTGCAGGTCAGCCACTAACATGATAAGACCTTGTGTCTGTTTTTCCACAATTTCAGCTCTTTCTCTACAGGAGGTAAGACTCTCACTGAAGGCAATCTTAGCAGATTTGAAGCTTCTGAAGCTGGAAGATAGAATCCTTGATTTCATCATTTTCTTTCATCACTGTGTCCACTGAACTTAGGAGCAACCAACCAGCTTCATTATGTTCCTTGGTTCTCCACATATGGTCAAAGGTATTGCGTATAGAGTCACTAGACTCCTTGCCTCTCATGAGCAGCGGATCAGGAGTGTCAAATGCATTTATTTTGCATAACTCTCTAAGCAGTTCACACCAAGGACAATCAGCATTCTCTATATTATTAGAAGTAGAACCCTTAGCATTTTGGGGTCTAATCATATTAAACAGCCAACTCCAGAAACCCCAAAACAAATGAAAGAACACCATCCTTCATATTCTGTTCCTCTAGCACCATTCCTGGTACCAAAATCTGGATTTGGGTTCTCTAGAGGGACAGAACTAATGCAATACACACACACACACACGTATGTGTGTATATATATATATGTATACATATATACATGTGTGTGTATATGTGTGTGTGTGTGTGTATATATATATATATATAGGAGTTTATTAAGTATTAACTCACAAGATCACAAGGTCCCACAATAGGCTATCTGCAGGCTGAGGAGGGAGGAGACCCAGTCCAAGCTCCAAAACTGAAGAACTTGGAGTCTGATGTTTGAGGGCAGGAAGCATCCAGCATGGGAGAAGGATGTAAGCTGAGAGGCTAGGCCAGTCTCTCTTTTCACATTTTTCTGCCTCCTTATATTCTAGCCATGCTGGAAGCTGATTAGATTGTGCCCACCCAGATTATGGGTGTATCTGTCTTTCCCACCCCACTGACTCAAATGTTACTCTCCTTTAGTAACACCCTCACAGACACACCCAGGATCAATACTTCATATCTTTCCATTCAGTCAAGTTGGCACTCAGTATTAACCATCACAATTAATCTTCACAATTATCAAGCATCAGAAGTCATACAGCATTACTTCCACCACATTCTGTTGATTACAATAAAGTCACCATCCCCCTCAGATTCAAGAAAGGAATTAAACTGTACCTTTTCCTAAGAAAGTGTCAAGGTTCAGGAATAGCACACAGGATTATTTTGGACCTGTTCGGAATATACAGTGAGTCACAGACAGATATTTCCAAATATGGATAGGTAGATATAGATGTTTGAATGTATTGAATATATGACTCTATTGAATGTTTATGTATATTATACACACACACACACACACACAGAGAGAGAGCAATGCTTCTCAAACTATAGTCTGTGGACCTTTTCTAGGAACAAATCTGAGGGCCACCTAAAATTACTTGACATGCTACCCCCACTCAAAGATAGTTTTCCTTAACTGAATTTCCTTTTCCCTAAATTGCAACAGATTCTAGCCCCACTCCATCTTCAAGAGGGTCTTTGATTGCGGTGCAGTGAGAATTGTTTCCAAGTGACCCTGGAAGCTCAAGCTGAACTACCTGAATGATGGGATCAAGCACCTCTCTTTTTTTTTTTTTTTTTTTTTGAGACGGAGTCTCGCTCTGTCACTCAGGCTGGAGTGCAGTGGCCAGATCTTAGCTCACTGCAAGCTCCGCCTCCCAGGTTCACGCCATTCTCCCGCCTCAGCCTCCCGAGTAACTGGGACTACAGGCGCCCGCCACCTCGCCCAGCTAGTTTTTTTGTATTTTTTTTTTAGTAGAGACGGGGTTTCACCGGGTTAGCCAGGATGGTCTCGATCTCCTGACCTCGGGATCCGCCCGTCTCGGCCTCCCAAAGTGCTGGGATTACAGGCTGGAGCCACCGCTCCAGGCCAAGCTCCTCTCTTTTAGGAGGACTCTAAATGGGATTAGTCCCCACTCTTGTCCCCATGGTAGGGGTTGCACCCACATTCAGCTGTCCACAGAATCAATGTGGACAATTACAACCCCTCCCAATGAGAGGAGGTGTAAGTAATTTTTCCAAAGTCTCAAAGTCCCCAGGTACTGGTCACCCTTCATTATTAGACAACTCCTAATAAATAATGAGCACCCAAGTCTGAACTCCTTGCTTTCTAAGCAGTTTGTGTGTCCCTGTCACACTTGATCTCAACACTGGAGCTCACTAGGAAAAAATATCCCTGCCCCAGAACATAGATTCACACTACACATAGCCCCACATCTAGTAACCCTAAATCAGGCCACCCTTTGCTCAGATTACCATATTTCCTTTCTCAAGTTCCTTTAGAATCCCATTTATTTTGATAATAGAGAATTGTACACACTGAGGTTTATAATTTCGACATTATTTCTACGCAAAGGACATATGTAGGAAAACTAAAACTATTCACTTACAGATCCTGGGTATAAAACAGAAAAATGTTGGTGTACTGGTTTGTCATCTCAGCCACCTTGACAACCTTGCAGTCATATTATGCTTAGATGTCTCTTTAATAACTGAATTGATTATTTGCTGCAAAATTATTGGTTTTTATATTATAATTCTTTGCTTGTAGGTGCCTCAAATCTGACGTGTTGACATGTCTAAACATCAGAAATCACAAATTGGCTGCTCACAGGACTCATGCAACTTGCAGTCATGTTTCTATGGCCTGTACATTTTGAATTAATAGCTAAGATATAAAAGTAGAATGATAGCTTTCAAAATTGGATTTCTAGCTTCACTTGAAAAATCATCAGAGCCGGCATCACAAGGCTCATGTTGCTTCTGCCAATAATCAGACGATGGTAAGTGGTAGCTGTTTTCTTTCTACTCAGCCAGTGGCTAATCTACTTTACTTTTATTTTACATAAACTCCTTGGTCCCAAAGGGCATTAAGTCTGGGACACTTAATAAATTTTATATCTCAAATATTCAGCTGATTGAATGATGAGTAATAATGGGGCATATGTTATAATTGGCACATCTATCGAAATATAGGGGAACAATTGAAAACATCAAGAGAGCTACTCAATGTATGATCACCCAGGAGTAATAGTAGAGCCGTTTCATGGTAATTCATTTGTCAACCCAAATACATGGCTAGGTAGGATTGTGAAGAGAAATAAAGAAACATCTGAGGGTTAAAGATACGGCGTAATATTCACACATTAGAACTCATGCACTTTACTCAAGGGTGAGCACCTTAAACCCTCATTCAACACCCATTTATTCTTTAGATTATACAAGTCGAAAGCTTAGAAAGAACAACACAGATTTCACAAATAATCCCTAATCCTTTCATACAGAATACTGTTTTATTTGTTTTATATTAATTTTTACTTTTTATGGGTACATAATAGGTATATATATATTTATGGGGTACATGAGATATTTTGATACAGGCATGCAATGCATAATAAACACATCATGGAAAATGGGGTATCCATCCCCTCAAGCATTTACCCATTGTGCTACAAACAATCCAATTATACTATTTTGGTTATTTTTCAATGTACAATTCAATTATTATAAACTATAGTCACCCTGTTGCGCTATCAAATTCTAGGTCTTATTCATTCTTTCTATTTTTGGGGGGTATCCATTAACCATTCACATGCTACCCCAAACTCCCAGTACCTTTCCCAGCCTCAAAACCTTGCTTCTACTGTCTACCTCTCTGAGTGCAATTGACTTGACTCTTAGGTCCCACAAACAAGTGAGAACATGTGAAGTTTGTCACTCTGTGCCTGTCATATTTCACTTGACATAATGATCTCCAGTTTCATCATGTTGTTGCAAATGACAGAATCTCATTCTTTTTTATAGCTGAACAGTACCCCATTGTGTATAAGGACCACATTTTCTTTATTCATTCATCTGTTGATGGACACTCAGGTTGCTTCCCAATCTTGATATTGTGAACAGTGCGGCAACAAACAAGGGAGTGCAGAGATCTCTTTGATATTCTGATTTCCTTTCTTTTGGGTACACACCCAGTAGTGGGATTACTGGGTTGTCTGGTAGCTCTATTTTTAGTTTATGGAGGAAACTGCTCCAAACTGCTCTTCAAAATGGTTGTAGTAATCTTCATTTCCACCAACAGTGTACAAGGGTTCCCTTTCTCCACATCCTCACCAAAATGTGTTATTGCCTGTCTTTTGGATAAAAGTCATTTTAACTGGGTTGAAATAATACCTTATTGTAATTTAGATTTACATTTCTCTGATGATCAGTGATGTTAAGCATCTTTTCATATGCCCATTTGCCATTTGTATGTCTTCTTTTGAGAAATGTCTAGTTAGGTCTTTTGTCCATTTTAATTGGTTTATTAGATTTTTCCTTTGGAGTTGTTTGAGCTCCTTATGTATTCTAGTTATTGTCATATGGTTAGTTTGCATATATTTTCTCCCATTCTGTGGGTTGTCTCTTCAAATTGGTTGATTGTTTCCTTTGCTGTGCAGAAGCTTTTTAACCTGATGTGATCCCATTTGTCTCTTTCTGCATTTTTTGCCTGTGCTTGTGGGATATTATTCAAGCAATCTTTGCCCAGATCGATGTCCTGGAGAGCTTCCCCAATTTTTTTTTTGCATCATTTTCATAGTTTGAAGTCTTAGATTTAAGTCTTTAATCCATTTTGATTTGATTTTTGTATATGGAAAGATATAGGGGTCTAGTTTCATTCTTCTGCATATGGATATTCAGTTTTCCTAGCACCATTTATTGAAGAGAACTTTTCTCTCAAAGCTAGGCCAAATAAACAATAATATATACATATATGGTATTTCACCTCAGCAAACTCAATTTCAGCAAAGACGCCAAGAGCATACAATTGGTGTCTTTGTTGAAAATGAGTTCACCATAGATGTGTGGATTTGTTTCTGGGTTCACTATTTTGTTCCATTGGTCTATGTGTCCATTTTTATGCCAGTACAATGCGGTTTTTGTTACTATAGCTCTATAGCATAATTTTGGAATACTGTTTATAGTATTTTTAAAAATAACATTGGTACTATGTTGTATACATACATAAATGTAGTACAGATCGTCTTTTATAATATCTCTTTGTCATTAATGCATCTTAATTTTCCCCACGTTATTACATTTTCTTTTACATGGTTTTTAATATCTGTAATACTCTATCATATACATATATCATTGTTTATTTGCTCTAGTTTTTTAGAATTTTTATTATTAAAATTATTTAATAAACATCCTTGTTGATGAATTTTCCCTCTATACCCATATTATTTCTTAGTGTAATGCATGACTATAAATACTTAGTATAAAATGCTTTGGAATGTGGCTTACTGTTTCAAATAATACTTCTTAAAATATGTCAATTTATATTCCTATCAACATTATACATGAATTCCCATTGTCCCAAGAACTACCTTCCCAAAACTGGATATTATCATTTGGATTTCAGGCATAGAAATAAAATAAAAAGACAGAAAACAATAAAAAGGAAACTAACACCAACTAAAACTACGATGGGGGAGACATATTAGAGAAAAGAGCCTTATAGTCCTCAATAGCTCCTGAAATCATCCCTGGGTACTATGCAATAATGAATATTCATAGCGATGGCCACGAGTCATCAAGTAAAGGTTAATTCACACTCAAATAACTTGGCTTCAAAAGTATACATTACTAGTGAATTGTATTCACTATTTTGTATTCACTATATTGTAACCTTGTATAACCCTTTGGAAAAATAATTCTGCAATATACCTGGAGCCTTAAAATATTATTATACCTTTTGACTCTATAATTTCACTTTTTGGACTCTTATGTTAAAATAAGTAATTCTCATATAAAAAAAGGACCAGTGTACCTTAATGTTTACCAACATATTACTCATACTAGCAATTCAATAAAGTGAAGCATGAAACTAAATATCCAATGAAAATTGAATGCTTGTAGAAATTATGGTAAAACTACCTCCAAGCTGTGATAAACAGCCATTATGATAATATTTATTAATAACTTATAATAACTTAAAAAATGCTTATACAAAACTGTCCTAACAATATACTCATAGCTATGTAAAATAAGTTCTACACAAAGAAATAGACTAGAAAGAAATGCATTAAAATATGTAAAATATTAGCAACCATCAATCAGCTTTGAAAGTTGGAACGATAGATGATTATCTTCCTTTTATTTTTCTGTCTGTGTTTCAAATTTTCCATAATGATAATATTCTATTTTATAATAAACAAAACCATAAACGCTTATTTTAAGTACTTCCTTTAACAAAATTTAGATAAGTATCCCAATTTTACACAAAGGTTTATTTTAAACCTTTAAGTTAATTAATATGTTTAAATGCTAAGTTTCAATCATCTGAAGAAATCCTCATCCAAAATTCAACATGTTATTCACCATGACAGCAGATAAATTTGATATTATTACATATGAAATATTTCTAAATTCTACCTGCCTTACTATATAGACTAGAAGGTATTCTGATAGCATTAACAATATAAGTATGATGAGTTTTTGAGAATCTATACATGTATCAATTATTGATTACTATGATAATGCCACATTATGAAGGACCAAAAGAACTTATTAGCAAACTAGTGAATGTTTATTAAGTTCATGAATCTGTGGGTCAGAAATTTAGGTTGGACTTGGCTGGGAACATCTGGCTGTTGGATGAGCTTGCCTACATCTCTAATAGTGAGTGTCACATTCCATCATAGCGGGGTAGATTGTAGCTACTGGGGTTTTTCCCATATCTCATTCACCAGCAGACTACCTGGTCATGTGGCCACATTCTCATGGTGATTTCAGAGGGAAGAGTGCCAGCAGAAATACTCTGCTTAAATCACATCGTCTATCATCCCCTTGTCCAAAGTCAGTCATGTGATCAAACCCTGAGCCAGAAGTGAGGAGACATTCCAGTTATACAGTAATGGATGTAGCTACAGGCAGCATGATAGATTTGGCCATTAATGTAATCAGTCTTCCACCATATTGAAAACATTTTTAGTTTTCTCTATTTTTAGATGCTATTCTAGGTTCCTGATCTGGTGTTGCCATCAACATGCTAATTGTTCCTGTACACTTGCAAGCTCATTAAACCTGAGAAAGATGGCAAGTCTGATTCTTCTTCTTAACTCCAGACTGCAGGGACAAACCAAAAGAAAACTATTTTATCCAAATAGAAAACATTATGAAACAAAGCATCTATTGGGTTGCAGCTGGACAAATTTTATATAGCTGGAGAAATTTTCTCTTGGCCTTGGCTGACATGTATCCATTTCAGAACCAAAAATTGAAAAGAGCATCTGGTATTTTATAACAGGTCTTTGTTATGGTTTATTTTTAAGCTTGAATTTTATCATCCGACACAAAGTTAATTTCATACAAAACTAATTCCATGAGAGCATCAGGATTGATAAATGCTCATTGAGTAACTGAATGCTGGATTTAATCAATTGATACTTGAATTATGTGCTACAACAAATTAATAGTTGAAATCTCTCTGCTGTCTAATTCATCCTGACAGAAATAGACCAGATATATGTTTCCATTTCTTCCCAAAACAGAGAAATTTTGTTATAAAGAGACAGAAGTTTTAAAAAAGGATATCAGCTATTCTACTCACAAATATATGTCTTATCTGGGAAGTTTTACTAAAACAATAAGTTTGAGGAGAATATTAGGTGAGGAAACTCAGAGGACAAAAAGTAGAAAGCTGGTTTTGACAGAAGGGAACATATCTATTCTTCTTTAATTACCCATTTAGATAATAAGATAATTATTCACTAGAATTAGGAGATACACATTCACATACTCTGCTTCATCATTAAAGGTGAAGTTATTTCTTAAATCATTTTGAGCTTTATTATGTGACTAAGACAGACTTGATGTATAATAACATTATAAAGTTATTTGTACTTACTAATGTAAAATTATTATTATATTATAAAAAGGCATGAAGCATTAATACATGCTACAACGAAGATGAACCTTGAAAACATTATGCTAAGTAAACCAGTCACAAAATACCATGTGTTGTATGATTCAATTCATAAGAACTATCCAAATCTCTGGTAAAACTACAGAGATAAAAGGATTGGGAGTTCCTGAGGCTGGGATGGTGTAGGGATGCGGAATGACTGCTAATGCATGTGTGTTTCTTTGGGGGAGTTTGAGACATTCTAAGTTAGATTGTGGTGATGTTTGTGCAACCCTGTGAATATACTAAAAGTTATTGAGCTGTACATTTTGAACAGGTGAATTTTATGGTATGTGAAATATATGTTGATAAAGTTGTAAAAAAATGTATATTTAAAAATCTGGCAGCAATGCTTAGAGAAATGGCAAGCATTATGAAGAATATTGGATACAAAGGAAATATCTCTTAATGATTAAATTGTTTAAAATCAATTGGAATTCTCATTACTAAAATTATATAAATAATTCAAAAGGAATTATAATATCACTTAGATTTAAGTGAACTAAGAATCATTTTATCATTACTGTAACAAAATAAAACACATAGGAACACGTGAGAGTTCCCTACTGAGTTTAAGGAAGGCAAACAATGAGGAAAAAAAGGAAAGTGGAAGATCATAGAAATATAATGGAGAGACAGAAGTAAATTCCAGGGAAGGAAATGAAGGGATTCGAAAAGAAGGAAAAGATCAAATAAAAGTGGAAAGAGGTCTCAGGAAAATGAAGAGTTCTACTTCAGGATTAGGGTTTCTGTGAATGTGAGCTGCTGGTTAGGGGCAGATAAGACATGGTTCCCTTCCGAGTTGAATTATTTCAGCATAGCTTCTCATTTTCTTTTAAACGTTTTTACTGATAGAGCCATGCGTGCCTATATTCATTCACAAAATATTTGTGACACAAATATAAAAACATACTTAATTTCCATAGCATCATTGCCCTCCCTAAATAAGTGGGACTTGATCAAATTATGCATCTACAGACCTACGGAACCCAATTAACTCAGGAAAATCTTAGAAAGGGTAGCAAATTTATAGGTCTTCTCAAAGTGTAGATTTGTTTATCTATACTTTATTATTTAACTTTTCTTCAAGGTTCTCCTGTCTTTGTGATTCTCTAAGACAACTTAATGCTTTAAGAGTCAATAAGAGGCCAGGTGCGGTAGCTCACACCTGTAGTCTCAGCACTTTGGGAAGCAGAAGTGGATCACTTGAGGTTGGAAATTCCAGACCATCCTGGCCAACATGGTGAAGCCCCATCTCTACTAAAAATAAAATAAAAATAAAAAAAGTAACCGGGAGTGTTGGCAGACGCCTTTAATCCCAGCTACTTGGGAGGCTGAGGTAGGAGAGTCGCTTCAACATGGGAGGCTGAGGCAGAAGAGTCGCTTGAACCCAGGAGGCAGAGGTTGCAGTAAGCCTGGATCCTGCTACTGCACTCCAGCCTGAGCAACAGAGAGAGACCCCGTCGCAAAAAACAAACAAACAACAATAAAAAGAGTCAATACGGGTGCTCACATGCCTGATTATAGCAAGCCATACTACCAGCATAGACATTGATCTTCAAAACCAAGAAGCAGCATTACAGACAGCTCCCTCTCAGGATCTGCTTCAGTTAGTCTTAGAACTCTCAAAGATTCTGGAATAAGAATCGATCTATATCACATATCCCAGTCACTTTTATTGAAATCACATGCCCTTGTCACACACAACATTCATATTGAATTACTTATTTCTTCTCCATCAAGCAACAGCTTAACCTTGGATTGACTTCTTAGCTTACAAGCTACGCAAAGTTATTATGCGACTGAAAAAAAGCTAAAGTGTGTTTGAGGAAAGCAGACAAGAAAGGCCACATAGTTCGATCAGAGTCAAAGATAACAAATGACAGTTCATAGTTTATATTGCCCAAGGTGAAACGTCACAACTGTAGTCATCCTTCAGTGTTCTGAGCTTCAGAATGTGTATTTTAAAAATAAAATAATGTCAAGTTAAAAATTAGATATTTAAAGTACATTTTATGAGCATTTAGCAACAGTGACAAATCAATCCAATAATATTTTGTGCTTGTTTGAGGCATTTTGAGTGCTCTACACCATGAAGAAGGGCTAAGGTTGGTGTGGGTAGTGGTTACACAAGCTAGGATGTTTATTCTGGAAAGTTCTTAGACACAAAGTGAGCCCAATCTTTCGGTATTTGCACGGTTTGCCCTGTGAGTGCTTCTTCCTACTTTTTCTACTCATGGGATGGTCTATTTCCAGATGCAATTTGATCACTTTGGGGAATATTCTTATCTTGCTTCTTTATTGCCGGAAGATAAGAACTTTTCTTTTTAATCACCATATTGCCTCATTTTAAAAATAGTAAGAGCTATGTGTTGATGTTTAAGGGTAAGAAGCAGTGGCAACATTCAATTGCTAACATACAATAAACAGAAGGAAGAGGCAAACTCAGTAGTGAAGTTACATAACCATTCAAGTTAATTTCTTCTTACTTTATAGAGTATAAGATTCCAATTAGATGCAGTTAGACAGCAAATCTTTATTGCATCTAACCAAATATGTTTATGTTATTGAGATGCTCTTGAGTGAAACTCTCTGAAATACAGGACAACAGAAATGTGCTAGAAATATACCATTTAGGCTCTGGGAAAAAAATCTATGAAATTTATATTATATGGCTTTATATATATAAAACAAACCTAAACACTCATTAGAAAGTTAAGCACGGCTTAAGAAGGTAGTATTACTAAAGTGTGGTAGGGGCAAAGAAAAAGAAAAATAGATTTCATAGAAAATAACAAATGAAAAAAATAATATCAAAATTTAGATATAGACGAGATGAAAAGAAAACATTGTCAGAGTTATAGTAAAAAGAGTCACTCAAAGTGTCAAGATATTTTGGAGATAAATGGAGTTACTAACAAAAAGCCTTTCAAATAGCATTGGTGCAGAATTTTAGAAATGTACAGAAATAAACTAGAAATCATAGAAAAGGTAAGTAAAAAACTGTTCTTACATTGGGAGAGATACACAAAAACAGAACTTGTAGATTGTATTATCTTATTTCAAATCACTTCTAGATTAGGCAGGATATAAGCAATCACTAATTAATTAGGAGATATTCTGAAATGATAACTCTTACTTAGATGCTTGATTGATTAAATTTGTATTTTTAGAAGCAATGTTAGAGAAAACGGCTATTTTAGATTATTATAAGAAGAAAATATTTATTGAAAATATAAGCCTGGAATTATTTTATAGTTATGATGCAAGTAAACCCAAGAAAAATACATTAGGAGGCAAATATGTTATTTGTACTATATATCATAGTTGATATATTATACAATAATATAATATATACTTTTACATGTAATTTTACTTTGATACCATTTCACTACAATTTCAATTTTTTAAAATGACAATATGACAAGAATCTAGATATTCTAAATTTAGAAGTAAATCTTGGATCTAAAACCAACTTTAAAAAATTCAGATGGAAAAGCAGCTACCCGCCCAGCTACCTGAGGTATCTGCCAAGAAGCCAGGTGCTTTGTGGGAATCTCTTCCATAGCTTAGCATCTGGGTTTTCTAAGTTGTTACCAAGGGAGGAAAAAGGAAAAAAATCTACCACAGTGTGTAGTGCTGAGGTTACTGGCCTCTTCAGAACAATAATATGAAAATGTTTTCAACAATGAGACTCACAAAATGGGAATAGAAATCCAAAGGTAACAAAATACTGTATTCTCTAAAATGTCTTTTCTGCATTATTTTTAATTTATGTTAAGATTGTATTAGCTTCAGAGTGTTTATCTATGTCCCCAAGAGAGGATTAGCTGGGAACATTCTTTGAGATAAACTAAAAGAACTATTTGGTGCTGGCACTGTTAAATTTTTCTGATGTGCAGGTGTTTGTAGTATTTGTACAGTTGCCTGATTGGTTTTCATCCAGGTAAATCCACAGAGAATAAGGTTTATCGTTTCAGGATAGAGAGGTGCAGAGGCTATTACAGAATATAGCAAAAACCTGCCACTAGCCACTTCCATGCTATTTTCTAAAGCGTTTCATGTTCTGACTTGGAGAATATAAGCAAGACTTCATTTCATTGAACATTTCTTACTGATCTTTGCTGAATCACATGCATTTTACTTTTTCCCAATGTCTTTTACGATCCACTCTGTATTCGTAACTCTTCATCAGTATTACAAAGCGAGAATTTATGTTGTTAAAAAATAATAAAATACATTAAATAGCTTGTTATTTTCGGATATGCTTTGCAATAGTTACGGAAAAAGTTCATACATTTACTCAATTGTTCCATCAACAAAATTTTATGAAGCCTCTGAAATTTTCCAGGCAATGTGCTGGGTGCAGGAGATAGAAGAGTGATCAAAACAGAAACGATCGCTGCCTTCATGAAGTTTATGGTTCAATGGAGAGGCAGAGAAACTGGGTATCACATTGGAATTTTAACCACAGTACCAAAGTATATTAAATGCTGCATTTCACAGGATGTATTAGATCACAAGCGGAATTAATAAATGATTTAGCCATACATTGATTCTAAGTGGGGAGTATAAACTAAAATTTCTTGAGCTCATACCACACGCCAGCTTCAGAATTGCATGATGACTAGGCTATGATTAATTTAGCCATTCTGTTAATGGGCAATATTTTTTCTAATTTCTTCCTTTAACAAATGATGTTACAAAGAATATTCTTATACCATTGTTATACTTGTTTCTCTGTGCAAATACACAAGTGCACATACACAAAGAGTTTTCTAAGACACATCCACATGAATGGAATTGCTTAGCATTACAGCATGAACACATTCTAATTTACAACATATTGCCAAATCATTCTCCAAAATGCTTGTACCAACTTATACTTCTACCAACAACATAGAAGAGTTATATTAATCTGTGCCCACACTTCATATTGCAAGACTTAAATTCTGCCAATGTTATGAGTTTAAAATGTATGTAATTGTTGTTTTGATTTTCATTTTCCTGATGACTAATGAATAAAGCATCTCTTAATAAAAACATAAGTGATCCAGCCAAAGTTTCCTCACCCTTAAAGCCATTCATCCACAGTGACAACTATCATGTTGGAGACTGGAAAGAGCTTTGTTGGAAGGATTCCTTCAAATAATGTTATGCAATGAGTTCCCCAGACAAAAAAAAAAAAAAAAAAAAAAAAGTGAGCATTTGAGTGTGGCTGCCCCCCTATCTTAGTCCTTCAGATGCAATGAACTGATGTCTAACTACAACCTAGAAAACCAAATTGCAGAAACAGGCCAGCCAGCTGTTTCTATAACAGAACAAAGAAGAGTTGATTCTGAATTCGGATTGGTCTGTTCTTCCAGAATTTGTCCAGTAAAGGAAACTGAGACTTCAGTGAACCAGACGCACGCAGAAGGTGCGAGAGCTGTCCCGGAGCTGTTTTAAATTCTACCTTAGAGGACAATCTAGGAGGTTGACAGGAACCCAAAGGTATATTTTACGTGCTGTAGAAGAAAGAAGGAGGAGTTGAAGTATGTATGACTAGCAAGAGAAAAATGAATCTCCTATATCACAGGAAGTACAAGGTTGTGACTAGGTGATGTGAATAAAATACTCATCTTAGGCACAAAATTTAAGAAGCACCAAAAAGCAAAAATTCAGTAATCAAGATAAGTAAAATTTTAATGCACCATTTCAAAAAAAAAAGTCAGAATTAATGCCAAAGAATTTATGATGAACAAAATGTTATTTCTTTAAGACAGTACTCAACCCTGGACTTACATATCCCTGCCTCACTTTCCTCACCCTAATCCTGACTTTTCAGGGAATGTCCCTATAGGAAGACCCTGAAAAATAAAGAGTCCAAGAAAGAGTCAGCTTTAAACCTCTTCCAGGCCCAGAAACTATGAAGTTCTCTTATCCCAGGACCAGCCAACGAAGACTACACTGCTGCCTTGTCTTTCATCCTTCCTCCCTTCCCAGCACAACCATCAGCCTCATTTCTGTTGGGGTCAGGAGCCAGAGCAGGCAGGTGAAGGAGAGGCATGAGGGTTGTGTATAAGGAGAGCTGATGGTACCAAGTTTAGCCTGTGTTTTGTGCCTTAACATGATCATCACAGGTCCTTTTTATCATTTAAGAGATACGGATGCTGCCAAATTTTTTGTCCAGAAGCAAGAGAAAATTAGCAAATCAAAGGCACAGTAGGAAACAAGATGCTTTCTGCTGGTTCAGTGCACCAGTTACACAAGAAAGTAAATGTATACGTACAAATTGAGATACAAGTTCTGCAGAAACTATAGTCTCTCTGTTTTAGATAGGGTGATCAAGACAATAGCTCTGGGCATCTCAGAAGAGATGAGGGAGTGCCAAACAGCCCAAGAGTTGGTGGCACAGAGAAAAACCTAAGAAAAGGCCCTGTAGCAGCAGGAGGTGTGGCTCCTTCTGAATCCGAAAGGCCAGACTCACTAGACAGTACCACTGGTGGTATCAGACAGAAAAGGGGAGCTAGGACCAGATCTGGTGGGCTAAGGCAAGGACTTTGGATTCTTTTCTAAGTTTTATAAAGGTTCATTTAAGGATTTTGAGGATCAGATTGGCATGGCCTGCTTTCACTAGTGATGTCCTAGAGGGTGCAATAAGGCAAGAAGAAGAATTAATATGCATAAAGAATGAAATGGAAGATGTAAATTGCCTCTATTCACAGACAATACAGAGTATCCTAAGGAATCCTCAATACAACTACTCAGGAGAACTTCACAATGTGACAAAATTAAAATCAGTATTTAAAATCACTTTTATTTCTACACATTATTAGAAAAAAATAATTGGAAAATAAAATTTCCAAAGCAAGATTACTTATAACATCAAAACCATAAAATACTTAAAAATAAAATTAACATAAGATATGAAAGACCTCTACAATAAAAAACAGAGAGAAATTAAAGGAGGCCTATATAAATGCAATAATGTCATGTTCAAAGAGTAGAAGATTCAATAATGTTAACACATCGATTCTTCCTGAATTAATCCATAGATGCAGTGTAATCCCAACAGGCATGTTTTTAAAGAAATTGAGAAATTAATTTTAAAATTGTTATAAAAAAACAAAAGACCAAGAATAGTTGTAACTATATTTAAAAAGAACAAACTTGAATGATTCACAATGCCTGTTTTCCAAATTACTTTTATAGTTACAGCATCAAGACAACGTGATATTGACATAAGACAGACAAAATTAAATGAAATAGACCCAAATATACACAGGCAGTTAGTTTTGACAAAATGTAAGTTAAATGCAATGGGGAAAGGAAAATTGTTTCAACAAATGGTATTGCAATAACTGGATAACATGAATTTCAATCCTTATTTGACACCATATACACATATTAATTTGAAAAGTATCACAGTCCTAAATATGAGAGTTAAATTATAAAACTTCTAGAAGAAAACGTAGTAAAACACTTTAGTAACCTTATGTTTGGCAATGATTTCTTTAAAAAGACATGTAGTAACATAAAATTAACATAAAATAGTAACATATTAACATAAAAAGAGATACGTGGACCTCATCAAAATTAAAATTCAACTAGAAAACATTACCTCATCAAAATTAACTAAAATTAGCTAAAAAACACTCCATAAAAATATAAATGGCAATACATAGACTCGGAGAAAGTATTCTCAAATTATATGTCTATAATCTTTATATATAAGTAAAGAACTCTTGCACATAATTAACCAAACCACAAATAATCACTTACAAATGGACAAAAGAATTGGCATCCAAAGGAAGACATATCAATGGTTAATACATGAAAAGTTCTCAGCACAATTAATAATGATGGACATGCAACCCAAAACCAGAAAGAGATTCCCTTTCCCATCACTAGAATGGCTACAACGAAAAGTGTTGACAACACCAAATGTTGAGGAGGATGCGGTAGATCTGCAATTCTCAGATATCACTGGTAGGGTGAAAATTTAAGAACTTTAGGAAACAGTTTGACAGGTTTTTAGTAAGTTGTATCTATACCTACTCTATGAGTAGTTATACTTCAATATATTTTAGTAGTTATACTTCAATATATTTACCCAAGGGGAATAAAAACGCATTTCCTCACAAAGAATTGTACATGGACATTCATAGCACCATTATTCACATTATTCATAATACCCAAAGAGTGAAAACAATTCAAATGTCTATCAACCAATGAAAGAATAAACAAAATGTTTTATATTCATACAATTAAATATTACTGAGGAATTAAAAGTATAAGCTTTACACACCTACACAAACACACACATACACACATATAATAAAGGCTTCATTTGTTGTAGTTGAGTTCTGTTGCTTCTAGATGCCTACACAACCCTCAAGGCTTCAAAATAGCCTCTTCTAGAAGAAACATTTAAAAATATTCATCCCTGGCATGGCTCCAATTGTGGGGACACAGTTTATTCAGGGTAATAAACTGAATTCTACATTTTCTCTTCTTTTGTGCTTAAAAAAGTGTTTAAAATATTTCATTTATTTTGATGTGAGATTTAAGTGGAGAAGAAGGTTATTAAAGTGTGATTATAATATAATACATCCTTCTATTTTTGTTATACTAGGAGAAGAGTGTTAATATAATGAATTACCTACTTTTAATTTTACAATAGATGAAGGCTACATTCATTTGCAACTTTTGTTTAAAGAATCTACATTAGAGGAAAATGTTTGCTTACTTCTGTGAATAAAAAAATGAAACCAGGTTTAATAGAAATTAAAATAAGAAGGAATCAAAGAAAAATGATTTATCAAAACTTATTATTTATTTACAATAGGTTTAAGCCTTCACACTATATAAATTATACATATCAGTAAAGGGTCTTTCAGCTTCTCTCCAGGACCTTTGGCACACCTATAAATTTGAGTAAATCTTTCAAACCTCTTATTTTCTGGTGAATTATTTCACTACAAATTAAATACTTATTGTAAGCAAGTAATATTTTATATAGTTATTATATTTCTTCATTTCAAGAGTACATGCATATCTTAATTCATTCTAGATGATCCCAATTTGTGGAATGTTACAGCTTGTGTTGATGTGTAATTATGTACCATTAAAATAATAATAACTGTCATTCATTCAGAACCTCCTATACCTGACACTGTGCTAACTATATCACATACATTATCTCAACTAATCCTCACAACAGGCCTAGGAAGTAGGGACAATAATTAATCTCCATGTTTCAGATGAGAATTCAGAAGCTCAGAGAAATTAAGAAACGTAACCAAAGTCTGACTGTTAGGAAATACCAGAGCAGGATTTGAACTAAGTTCTTCATCACTTTACAGCCTGTAGTTTTAAAAGCCAGGCATACTGCTGCTTGGTTCTCTGAACTTAATACAGGTTATTATGTATAACTAATGTTACCCATGAAGGGCCTGACACCGGATGTCTTAGATAACACAAAGAGAAACTGTCTACAGCTTTACTGTGGCTCTTACCATAGCCCTGGAGCTCTCTGGGTGAGTGGCACTGAGCAGTATAAACACTGAAATTACCTCGTTGTAAACATAACATCACTAGGCTTCAGTGATACCCAATTTCTAGTTGTATTTTACCTTCTACTTTGTTCATAAAGATCTCCTTACCAAATATATCAGATGGATTACAGATTTATTTCTTCTACCAAACCCCTGCTAAAAGAATAGTAAATGTGTTTCAAATTGTATTAATCTACCAGGGCAATAATAGGAGGAGAAGGATGCTTGGAAAATAGAATAGGAAAAAAATAATGTCTTTAGAAACTTACCGAATATGAATCTTGATATAGAAAATTATATTTACAATAAAAATTCAAGGAAACCTCACAGAAGGTAAAATAAAAAGTCAAAAATATGGAAAATATAAAAGAAAAAGTAATAAACATTTCCAATATCTTTAGAGTAATACTTCTAGTAAGAGAACAGAGAAAATAAAGGGGAGAGAATTATCACATATAAAATCCAATAAATAATTTTAAAGCTAAAAGACATAAACCCTTAAATTTGACTAGCTCACTAAGTACCCAAAAAAGTGAATAAAATAAAAGGATGAATCTAAATGATACCACCTTGAAATTTCAGAATTGGATGTTCTACAAGAAAAGCTCCCAGAGGAAAGTAGTCTCCAAAGGAGGAACAGAAATCAAATAACATCAGACCCCTCAACAGCAATGCTGGATCCTAGAAGACAATGTAGTCAGGTCTTCAACATTCTAAGGAAAAAAATATTTTTAACCTAAAATTCTGTATAATATATTGCCGAAATGTAAAGATAAAGATATTTGCAAGCATGCAAAGTATATAACATTAGTAGGATAGCAGCATATGCTAAAATAAAGGAATACTATTATGATGTGTATATATACATATGTAAACAAATGTGTGTGTGTGTGTGTATTTGAAGATGATTTCTTGCTCTTCTAATGGACCATGGTATCAATCCATGCTACTAGATGTTGCTCTTCATGTGGTCACTCAGGGAACTCAGGCCAAAAAGGCACTGCCACCTCCAACAAGTACACAGAGGACACAGAGGGGGAACAAACTTGAGGGGCCACACATGAGAGGTTTTTACAAGCCAGGTCTGGAAGTGGCATATCACTTTGTACATTCCGTTGAACATAATTGAGCTACATGGAAGATGAGAATTATAACCATATACTTAGAAAGAAGAGGAAATGGACTTCAGTAAACAAATAGCAGTCGTCTTTGCCCAACAAAGATGGGCATATATACTTTCAATGATCGGTTCTTAGAAAATTATTGAAAGATACACTTCAGCAAAATGAGGGAGTAAAGCAAGAACGAGGACACACTATGGCATTTAAGACCCAGAAGAAGGAGAGTAGAGTAATGAAGACAAACTCTAGAACCAGAGAACAGACAGACCATATTGAAGCATGAGGAATAAGAGGTTTGCTAGTTAAGCCAATCAGTGTGAACTGTTCCTACAAACTTGATGAAGAAGTGATTACCGATTCTTCAGAAGTATCTGTGTCCCCTCCACTGGGAAATGTCAAAATAGGCAACTTTCTTTTCTCAGTCTTCAGGGGGCTATGTCATCCTTTCTTGAAAGCGGATTCTTTGTGGGCTCCCTATGCTGAGCTCTACCAGGTGGGACTAGACTCTTTCCTCTGCCTGTCCCTCGATGACGCCCTAAAAATCTGAGAAAGTTGGTTTTGGTTTAGCAGCACCCTCAGAATATGAACTCTGCTCGCCATACTAGGTTCCCACTTTAATTTACCTTTTACTTTGGCCTCTGATAATTCTTTGTTTTCTAGCCAGATCATTGATGCACTTTCTTTCCTTTTTTCTTATTTATTTATTTAGAGATAGGGTCTTGTTCTGTTATCTAGCCTGGAGAGCAGTGATACAATCATAGCTCACCACAGCCTCAACCTGCCAGACTCAAGCAATTCTTCTACTCCAGCCTCCTGAGTAGCTAGGACCAGAGGAGTGCACCACAATGCCCAGCTAATTTTTTAAAATTTTTTGTAGAGACAGAGTCTCAGCATGTTGCCCAGGGTGGTCTTGAACTTCCGAGCTCAAATGAGTCTCTGGCCTTGGCCTCCCAAACTGCTGGAATTACAGGAGTGAGCCACCGCACCCAGCCTGGCCTGGGACACTTTCAATAGCAGAGAGTCATTTTCAGCAGAAGTACTGTTCCTCCATCCTGTTCTCGTGATAGTAAGTGAGTTGTCATGTGATCTGTTGGTTTTATAAAGGGCTTTTCCTCCTTTAGCTCTGCACTTCTCCTTGCTGCCACAATGTGAAGAAGGACATGTTTGCTTCCCCTTATACCATGATTGTAAGTTTCCTGAGGCCTCCCAAGCTATGCTGTCAGTCAATTGTCAACTAAAGCTCTTTCCTTTATGAATTACCCAGTCTTGAGTATGTCTCTATTAGCAGAGTGAAAATGAAATAATATAGGCTATTTCTCTTATTTTATTTGCTTTGAAACTAAAATAGGGGTACTACTTTAGATGGGTGACAAAAAAAAAAAAACTTAGGTATATGAAGCAGAGCTTAACATGTAACAGAACATGTAATACATGTAACAGCAGCCTGGCACGGTGGCTCACGCCTGTAATCCCAGCACTTTGGGAGGCCAAGGGGGGCAGATCACGAGGTCAGGAGATCGAGACCATCCTGGCTAACATGGTGAAACCCCGTCTCTACTAAAAACACAAAAATATTAGCCAGGCATGGTGGTGGGCACCTGTAGTCCCAGCTACTCGGGAGACTGAAGCAGGAGAATGGCATGAACCCGGGAGGCAGAGCTTGCAGTGAGCTGAGATCACGCCACTGCACTCCAGCCTGGGCAACAGAGCGAGACTCCACCTCAAAAAACAAAACAAAACAAAACCAATACATGTAACAGTATGTAGCAGAAACAAAAAGTAAGTCTTTGATGTTTTAAGCTATTGAGATTTTGAGCTATTTAT
The DNA here is from genome assembly GCF_001698545.2 of Rhinopithecus bieti. Taxonomy (NCBI): domain Eukaryota; kingdom Metazoa; phylum Chordata; class Mammalia; order Primates; family Cercopithecidae; genus Rhinopithecus; species Rhinopithecus bieti. The sequence continues at coordinate 3,931,787 of NW_016812934.1, read as the reverse complement.
TATCACAATAGAACATAGCAAAAATTGGCTAACAGAGAGATAATTTAAGTAAGGGAGAGCTTAGAATAGTTTTATTATTTCCCCTTAGAACCCCTGTAAAGTTCAGTAGTATTTTTTTTGGCTTAAGTTACTTTTATTCTTTGAAAATCAGCACTCTCTCTATATAATCAAAACTTTTTTTAGGAAATACAAGTACAGTTGACCCTTCAACAATGTGGGGGTAGAAAATTTGAGTATAAGTTTTGACTCCCCCAAAACTTAACTACTAATAGTCCTATTGTTGAACGAAATCCTTACCCATAACATAAACAACATTTTGTATTTCATATATATTATATACTGTGTTCCCATAATAAAGTAAGCCAGATAAAGGACAATATCATTAATGAAATCATAGAGAAAAGACATTTACTATTTTCTCTCTATTCGCTAAGTGGAAGTGGATTATGATAAAAATCTTCATCTTCATCATCTTCATGTTGCATAGACTGAGTAGGAGGAGGAAAAGAATGGGTTGGGCTCGCTGTCTCAGGGACCGCAGAGGTAGAAGAAAATCTATGTGTAAGTGGACCCATGCAGTTCAAACCTGTGTTGTTCAAGGGTCAACTGTAATTAGCTTGTAACTTTTCACAAGTTAGTCTGTAAGCCAAAATATCATAAGCAATGGACTCAATGTGATTATAAACATATCATCATACTAAAAAACACAGTATGTGGTCTTTACAACCAGGGCTATCATTTGTATTGGATAATTTTCAATAAGCAGAGGATTGCCTGAAATGCAATTTCCTCATTTAGTAAGTGATTGCATAAAATGCTCACAAATATATTTGCTTTTTAGTTCTTTTTAATTTTAAAAGCAATGGAATAAAATATCAAATGGAGAAAATAATAATATACATGTAAGTTAACCAAAACTTAATGTGAAGTCATAAAACTCTATTAAAACTACCTACCTATCATTGTAGATCAAAGTGATTTCCATTATATTTACAAAGATCTGTCAAACTTTTCTCATAAAAACAATACCTTATAAATAAAATATTCAAACCTCTGAATTTTAAGATTCAGTTTAGACATATGAGTTGTATTCTTACCATTGTAATTTCTCAAGTCACACATACACTATATTATATTGACTAAAATTTCTCACTGCCAAATCCTCAAAATACAAAATCTTGATATGAGTTCAATTCCCTTCCTTAGAAAAGGTTAGGAAATTAAATATTATTTTACTAAATATGCCAGTTAACTGAATTACACTTTACCTATAAATTAATAATTTAAAAAAGAATGCATTATAATTTTTAACACCAACACTGCTTATATTTTATTCTTTGTGAAGTCTCTATTTTCTTAACATGGGGATATCATCAGTATTAATTACAATATGGCTAATGTACACATAGGATATATAGAAAATTATAGTAAAACCCAATAGGTTTATAATGTAAAAGACTATCATATATGTTAAATATTGCTTTTTAGTAAAACAAATTATTGCCATCAATAATCCATCTTTGCTGGGTGCTGTGGCTCATGCCTGTAATCCCAGCACTTTGGGAGGCCAAAGTGGGTGGATCACCTGAGGCCAGGAGTTCAAGATAAGCCTAGGCAACATGGCAAAACCCAGTCTCCACTGAAAAACACATAAAAAATTAGCCAGGCATGGTGGCATGCACGCCTGTAATCCCAGCTACTCAGGAGGCTGAGGCACAAGAATCCTTTGAACCCCGAAGGCGGAGGATACAGGAAGCTGAGATCGCACCACTGTAATCCACCTTGGGTGAGAGAGTGAGACCCTGTCTTAAAAAACAAAGACAAAAACAAAAGAAAACAAAACTCATCTTCAAGTTTATTTAGTATCTAATGAATGCAGGTTACTATCCGAGTATTGTGTTTGAAAGAAAGAGAAGGCATAATCTTTCCTTTCAGTAAGGTTATAATTTAGTTCAGATGGCGAACCACAGGACTACATCATTTTATTCCTTTCTACTCGATCCACATGGGGAGACAAGCCTCTTGAGAAAATTGTTGCTACTTACAGTCTTCACTTCCCATTTCCCCGTTCCCTTCCAACCCACCGTAGAGTGGCTTACATGTCCATTATTTCTTTCTAGCTGTTCTTATCTAGTTAAACCACCTATTGCTAAATCCGGTAAAACTTCCCAGTCCTTACCTTTGCAGCATTGGCTACTGGTGACTGATTGCTGCTCCTTGGAATGCTCTGGGACCTAGGGCCTCACTGGTATCATGTTCTTCATCTTCTCTTCTTTTTTCTCAATGACTCCTTTGTGTTCCCAACCTCTGAGTTTCTCATCTACTGATATTCCTTAATTTGAGGTGCTACTCAGGCTAATGTATGCTTTCTTTTCACACATTCTCATCCACCCTATGGTTTACATTTCCACTTACATACTAATAACTCCCAAATAAATATTTGCAGCGCACATATTTTTCTGAATTATGGACACAAATCTCTACTTGGATGTCCCCCAGGCATCTCAAACTAAACATGTCAAAATAATATCCAAACCCATTAAAATGACTTAGGGGGCTGTAGTATTCCTGCTTCTAACTTTATTGCCTTGAATATGCCATGCTTTCTGTTACCCCAGGGCCTTTGTTAATGACAGGACCATAACATCTTCCTGACTTACACTGTCCGAACTAGTCTGCCTATCAAACTTGAATTCTTCCACAAACCTTAACTTGCTCCTCAAAGTATGGGTTTGGGAACCTCCGATGTGCTACCATCACATTGTATTATACCACCTATACACCTTATTAGACTGTGAGCCTTCTGAGGATCAATGCCATGTCTCAGTTGTTCCCCACGCGTCTCCAGGAACTGGAGCAGTAGCTGGTTCTGAGAAGCTGCTCAGCTATGTGCATTATAGTAAGCATATAGTGGTTAAGGGCCAGGCCTGCAGAGCAAGCCACCTGGGTTTTGTCATTTACTACCTGTGTCACTTTGGATAAGCTGCTTAACTTCTTGGTCCCAAAATTGTGGTTATAATTGTTTTCATTTCATGGAATTATTGTGAGAATTAAATGAGTTAATCTTTACGAAGTGTGCACTATAAGTGCCAGACACATGGGAATTGCTAAAGATTAGCTATTATTTTCACTTGGAAATTATTTTTATTGTGTTTTTGCTACCCTGATGCAGCAAGAAGTTCACAAAAAATAACTGAAATCTAGTGTTGGACATTAGAGTTGTGTGGCCTGAGATGACAGAAAAATCTAACTGCACTGTATTGTTAACTACAGCAGCCACCTCATAATGCACACAGAGTAGGGAGGAGTTAATTTTCCAGCCTCTTTCTCTGTCTTCCCTGCCTAGACTGTCCTATTTCTTTTAAGGAAAGACCGGATTGACTGGACCCCAGTTACACTAATAAGGTTCTCAACCATTACATAAAACTAGATGGGGAGACAGGCTGAATTTTCAGCCTCTGTTGTCTTAAACTGCTTTCTTGCTGAAGTGTCAGAAGGAAGTAGGAGATCTCACTTAGACCTTAAGTAAAAGCCATGCATTCCAAAAGAGTCTTGGACCAGAATTCTTTTAGGAGTCAGGTGCTTATATAGCAATTAAAGTTCTCTGATTTATGTCCTGCTCTTGTTTCAGCATAATATAGGATGACTTGGGAAACTGATAGGGGAAGATTCTAGCATTTTTGTGGCCTTGACTGAAACACCACATAAAGTAGAAAAGTAACAATTATATTTCTAATCAACGTCTACCTGGGGAGTCAGACTAGGGATGGTAGATGACCTGGGTTGAGTTCCCTCCTAGACAGAGTACAAAGGTGGGTAAGTGAGCCCTGCCCTCAGAGAGTTGACAGTCTGGTAAAAGGGATGCGTATGTGCAATACACTATAGTAAATGTTTTAATAAAGGTATGTGCATAGATAGAGAGGTAAGTGGGAGTGATGAGCTCTCCTTGAGGAAGTCAGAAAAAAAACTTCAAAGGAGGAAACACTCAGGAATTCTCTAGATTTAGAAAAAGGGGTCAAATGTTCTCAGAGAGGGCTTGTGCAAAGTCTTTCAGCAAAGAGTAGGACAGATTTGAGGAAATATGTCATTCCATATGTGTTTAGATTATTTAAGATAATATGCAGTGAGGAGCTGGTTATTGATGAAAATTAAATAGGTGAGAACTGCACAGATCATGGAGGATGTTCGAAGTTGCTCTGTTTACATTTTAGTATGATCCTTTAGAGGGAATGTGGTCTGAGAAAGGAAGCACACTTTTCCCAGTATGAAATTTGCCTTCACAGTGTGAATCAAATGCAGAAAGTGTAAGGCTGAATTTTCCGTAGAGGAAAGATAAAAGATATTAATTCATGTTGCCATAATCACAAGCAAATAACTTGAAGACAGAATACTCTAAACAAAATTCTAATTTGATTACCCCCTAAAAATGAAACAAACCTAACTAGCAAAACAGAGACAATTTGAAACTGTTAAAATTAGAAATGAGCTCATGTTTAAGTTCAATTTTATAGGCTTTTTTTTTATGTGGGTTTCAGAAAATCTAGTAGATTCAATAAAATAAAATATCCCAGACACCTGGTATAATTAAAGCAAATGAACCAAGTGGTAAAAATATCTCTGATTGAGGCTACGTTTGATGTCTAGCCAAAAAGACTACAGATTCTGCAATAAATATATGGACTGGAGTGTGATACAGCAGAAATACAATGAGAAATTCTTGTGGTTCAGAAAGTCACTACTTTATTTTATAAGGTTTAAGAATGCAGGTTCTTTGCTGGCTTCTTAAATATAGCAATCTTAAGCACACTCCTATTTTTATGTGAAATATCCAGAGGAAAACTAATTCTTACATATGTGGTGAAAATAATGAAATCTGAGTGGAGGTAGCAGGAAGGCTCATGGAAGCCCTAGCTGCTTTCCCATTTTTCCCATTCATTAGGATAAGTCGAACTACCATCAAATCGTCGTTTATCTATTGGTCATGTCTGAAAGAAGTTGCCTGCAATTTTCCACACTAGTTCCTTGTAAATGGTTCATAATTGCAAAATCTCCATTTCCCGTCAGTTAAAACGTTACCTTTAACTTATGCACCCAGAGGTGTCAAGTTCTAGTAAGGGATAGAGTTAGCAGATAAGAATGTTTTGAAAAAATAATTTTAAAAGTTTCTTAAGTTCATTAAGAAGTGATTTTTACTTCCCAAAGCAGGAGGATGGGTGAGAGAAACTGCAGGGATTTATACTATAAGGTGTTTTTAACTTACAACTTTTACACACTGTGATTCTGCCTCAAATACGCAGTTTCCATAGCAACTACCATATCATCTGATCCTAAAGCTATTTTTGAGATGCAGATAAGTCTCTTAAGAAAATGTGTCCGCATCTCAAGGTAAATTTATTTCCTAAATCCACTCTACTCCCAGTGACACCAGCAAGATTCCATTTTAACAGAAAATGTGCTAGAGCAAGTATATCTGTGTGTTCTGTTTATTGGTTTTATAGTTTATTGAAACTGAAGTTCAAATTTTCTTCAAGTAAACCTTTTTACCTTTTCACGTTTATTTAACAGCTTAATTGAGATATAATTAACATATAGGAAACTGCATATACTTAAAAGGTAAAATTTGATAAGTTGAACATATTGTACGTACAGATCATGGTTTCTTTATACATTCAACTATATTGATGGATATTTGTGCTGTTTCCAATTTGGAGCTATTAAAAAGAAAGTGATTATGAACATTCAGGTGCAAGCCTTTACATGGACATATGTTTTCATTACCTAGGAATGAAGTGTCTGGATAGTATAGAAGGCATATTTTAATTTTCTAAGAAATTGCCAATTTTTTTGTCAAAATATTTGTTCCATTTTATGTCCCCACTAATAAGGTATGAAAATTTCAATTGCCATCCTTGCCAACACTTAATATGATCAATATTTCTCATTTTAGCCATTCTAATAGATATTAACTGATATATCCTTTCTGTTTTAATTTGCACTTCCTGAGTGACTAATGACATTGGCCATATCTTTATGTCCTTATTTGCTACACATGTATCTTCTTTGATGAATTATCTGTTTAAATGTTTTGCCCATTTTTTAAACTGGGTTGCTTATTATCTCATTATTGAATTTTGAGAGTTCTTTACATGTTCGAGATACAAATCCTTTGTTGGATACATGATTTTGTAAACACTATGTGCCAGTCTATTTCTTTCCCTTTCATTCTTTTAATGGCTTTGTTCAAAGAGCAGAAAGTTTTATTTTTTATGAAATTCAAACTAGAGCTTTCTCTTTATGGATTATACCTTTGGTAATATGTCTTAAAAAATCTTTGCTTAACTCTAGAGCTAAAAACTTTCTGCTGTATTTCTTCTAGAACTTTTATAGCTTTGGCTTTTACATTTAGTTCTATAATTGATTTAATTTTTGTGTTTAATAATATAAATTATCCTCTAAATCCTGCTATAGTGGAATCCCAGAATTTTTATATTGTGTATTTTCATTTTCATTCAGTTCAGAACATTTTAAAATTTCCCTTTTGGTTTCTTCTTTGTATTTTGGAGTTCTGATTTTAGGAGCATAAGTGTTTCAGTTTATAATATTTTCTGTATGAATTTATTTCTTTCTCATTATGAGATAATTTTTTAAAAATTCCTGGCACTATTCTTTACTCTAAAATCTGCTTTGTTTGAAATTAATACAGGCACAATAGCTTTCTTTTGATTAGTGTTTACATGGTAAAATGTTTTATGTTTAAATTGCACTTTTTGTCAGCATCATATAGGTAGTATGGACTTTTTCATCTGACTTAACAATCTCCGTTTTTTGAGGGTGTTGATGCCCTTACACTTGTATTTGTTTTCTATTACTGCATAACAATTTACTAGAAATGTTGTTTAAAACAGTATCCATTCACTGTATCCCAGATCTGTACCTGAGAAGTCCATGTGCACTCAGATGGCTTCTCTGCTTAGTGCCATAAGGTCAAAATCAACGTGTTGGTTGTGCTGGGCTCTAACTGGTAGTATCTGTGAAGGAGTTTACTTCCAGGTCATCAGTTGTTGGCAGAATTCTGTCACTTATGATTGTAGGACTGAGGTCCCTATTTCCTTGTTGGCTGTTAACCAAGACCTGCTTTCAACTTCTAGAGGCTGCCCAGGTTCCTTACCTCATGGTCCCCTCAGTCTTCAAACCAGCCATGGCATATCCAATTTTTCCGAGCTTTAAATCTTAGATTCCCAGCAGAAAATCTTCTGCTTTTAAAGAGTTCAGTAATTAGATTAAGCCCTCCCAGATAATCTCCCTTTGCCATATAATTTAATATAATCCCTGATTTTATTATCTCATTATATTCACAGTCCTATAGATTATCGGGGAGATATCTTGTGGATCTTTTTGGGATTATGCCTATTGTAACCATTAACATGATTATTGATTTAGACAGGTTTAAATCTATAATTTTGTTTTCTACTTGCTTTTGTTTTCCTTTTCTATTTTAAAGTTTTGCCTGTTTTCCAATTGAGTATCTTTCATTATTCTATATTATCTATTTTAATACATTAGCTATAACTCTGTTTTATTATTTTAATGGTTGCTTTTGGGTTTATAGTGTGCACAGTCTGCCTTCAAGTGATATTATGCCATTTCCCATATAGTATAAGAACTTTACAGTAGTATACTTCCATTTCTTCTCTTTTGGCCATATGTTATCATGTCATATATTTTATTTCTACATATGATGTAAGCTCTGCAGTACATGGTTACTATTTTTGTTTAAATAGTCAATTATCTTTTAATGAGTTTTTTAAAATAATAAAGTAACTTAGATATATACCCACATAGTAAACATTTCTAAGGCTTTACTTTGCATAGGTTCTTATTTTTATCTGGTATCATCTTCCTTCTGCCTGAGAGATTATCTTTAACATTTCTTATAGTGTAGTTCTGTTGGTGATGAATTATATCAAATTTTATAGGTCTTTACATCCCTTTCATTTTTGAAATATATTCTCAGTAGGCATAGAATTCTAGTGTTATATTTCTTCTCAACACTTGAAAGATGTTGCTCTACTGTTTGTTGCTTACATTGTTTCTAACCCCCCCCCCCAAAAAAATCTATTGTGATTCTTATCTTTGTCCCTCTGTTACCTAATGTGCTGTTTTTTCTCTGGCTGCTTTCAAGATTTTTTTCTCATTACTGGTTTTGAGCAACTTGATTATGATGTGCCCTTTTGTAGTTTGCATTTCTTGGGCTTGGGGCTCATTGAGCTTCTTGAAACCATATGTTTATAATTTTCATCAAATTTGGAATTGTTTTTGCCATCATTTATTCACATGTATTTCCCCCTAAACATTCCTTCAATAACTGAAACTATATGTATTTTAGAATGTGTGAAATTGTTTCAGAACTTTCTTCAATTTTCTCTCCATGTGTTTATGTAGTTTTATTTCTATTTTCTTTAACAATGCTTAATCTGTTGTTAATCTCAATTGGTGAAATATAGTTTATATCTATCTATATCTATATCTATCTATATATATGATTCATGTTTTTACTTAACCTGTTAAATCTTTTCCTTAGCTTCCTGAATATTTGGAATGCATTTATAAAAACTGTTCCAAGGTTCTCTCTTGCTCAGTTCTGAGTTGGTTTCAATTGATTGATTTTTCTCATTATGGGTTGCATTTTCCTGCTTCTTTGCATGCCTGTAAATTTTTATCAGATACCAGACATTGTAAATTTTACCTTGTTGGGTGCTGAGTATTTTTGTATTTCTATAAATATCTTCAGTTTTGTTTCTGACATGTAGTTAAGTTACTTGGAAACATTTTGACCATTGCTTTTAAGATTTGTTAGGTGGGATCAAAGTAGTGTTTAGTCTAGGGCTAAGTATTCCCCACGGCTGAGGCATGACCCTCCTGACTACTCTACGCAATGTCCTATGAATTATTAGTTTTTCCAGTTTTGCTGTGAGGCGCAGGCTATTTTCAGCCCTGTTTGCATTTCCTGTACTTTCCCTCCAACCATTTCACTTGATTCTTTTCCCAGTCTTAGTTTCTTCATGTAAATGTGCTGATCAGCACTCTGTTGAATATTCAAGGGACACCTGATTCAGATCTCAAGAATTTTCTCTCCATGCAGCTCACTCTTCAGTTACATTTTGCCCTAAAAAGTATGGCCACTTTTACTGCCAACCTTTCAGTTTCACCTCCTCAACTCAGGGAATCTGAAAGGGTCTTCCCACCAGCCCCCGGGCTCTCCCTTGCTGAGCCAATGCTGGGAAACTCTCTAAGAGAATCAGCTGAACAATCACAGCATCACTCTGTTTGTTTCCTGTCTCTTGTAGTTCACTTGAGAACCTAATATCCAAATATCTTGGAAACTATTTTTTAATACTTTGTCTGCTTTTTTAACTGTTTCAGGCAGAATGGTAATCCCAGTTCCTTACCCATCTTGTCTAAAACTGGCCATCTACATATATATTTTAAAAGTCTAATATATCAAATTTTTAAAGTATGAAAGTCATGGTTTGGCTGTGTCCCCACCCAAATCTCATCTTGAACAGTAGTTCCCATAATCCCCACGTGTCATGAGAGGGACCCAGTAGGAGGTAATTTAATCATGGGGTCAGTTACCCTCATACTGTTCTCATGAAAGTGGGTGAGTTCTCAAGACATCTGATGGTTTTATACAGGACTTTCCCCCCTTTTGTTCTGTACTTCTCCTTGCTCCTGCCATGTGAAGAAGGGAGGTTTGCTTCCCCTTCTGCCATGATTGTAAGTTTCCTGAGGCCTCTCAAGCCATGCTGAATTGTGAGTTCATTAAACCTCTTTCCTTTATAAATTACCCAGTCTCGGGTATGCCCTTATAGCAGCATGAGAATGGACTGTTACAGAAAGACATATGTGATTCTAGAGAGATGATGCAATTGAAATAACTAAAGAATAGTGATGTAATAGAAACTGTCTTGGCTATGATGATTAGAATTTCTGCCTGTTCAACCCAAGTTTGCAACATTTATATGTTGTCTTAACTAGAGAGATCAATATCATTCAGAATTGAAATTATCCTGGCTTTGATATTTACCATGAATGCAAAAATACTGAACAGTAAAATTCTACTCCTCAAATTTTCAACCAGAGTCAGATCTTGCAAGATACTCTGAAAACCGAGTCTATACATACAGATAGAAGAGGACTTCTACAATTACCGCATAGATTCAAGTTTATAAGCATATGGCACTCAGAGACTGATAGTCATCACACTAGTGATAAAATTTTATAGATCTATCTAGTAAATAAAAGTAAAGAAATTATAAAAATGAAACCTATCATTTTATAACTACTTATAGACACCACAATTTACATACCCTTTCTATTGTTTATAGACATTTGAATTCCTTCCATGTTTTGGCAATTATAAAATATGATGCAATGAACATTTCTGTATGTGTTTCCTGGTATACGTGGACACACATTCCTTTAGAGTACATACTTAGGAGTATCATTCCTGAGTCATGTGTAACCCATATCTTTAGATTTACTAGATAATGTCAAAAGGTGCTTATAGTCCATCAGCAATTAAGAATTACTTTTGTTTTTCACCTACACCTATACTTAGATTTTTAAAAAAACGGATTTTAAATCCATTTTAGATTAAAACAAAACAGAAATTAAAAGTTTATATTTATTCCTTATCTTTTTTTTCCCCCACTCTGTCGCCAGGCTGAAGTGCAGTGGCATGATCTCAGCACATGGCAACCTCCACCTCCTGGGTTCAAGTGACTCTCCTGCCTCAGCCTCCTGAGTAGCTGGGATTACAGGTGCCCACCACCATGACAGGCTAATCTTTGTATTTTTAGTAGAGACGGGGTTTCATCATATTGGCTAGGCTGGTCTCAAACTCCTGATGTCTACTGGTCTGCCTACTTCGGCCTCCCAAAGTGCTGGGATTACAGGCGAGAGCCACCATGACCAGCCCCTTTTTCCATTCATTTTTTAAACACATGTATTATATTGTTATCTTTTGGGTGCTCTGGAACCAAAAATGAAGACAGTATGACCACTGCCTACCATAGAGGAGGCCACAGACTAAGGGGGTTCGTATTAGTATAAAATATAAAAAAAGAAGATTCAATTTTATACTAAAATAAAAGGTAAAAATGGTGGCGATATATTTCCAGTCATGCCATATATTAATAAATAAGCTGATTCTTAAGAACATTCAATTGGCTCATGATAACTCTTAATTTAGCTCCAGACATACAGTTTATGACTAGGTGGGATACATGTACTTGGAGTTGTGTGTCACACACACACACATACACACATACACACAGGGAGAGAGAGAGAGAATGTTAAAGGGCAAATAGGGAAGTCTATGTCTAACTTGCTGAAAGTTCCCCTCTGAGGATTAACTCTAGAATTTATGGCAGGAATCAGAAAAGGATTTAGCAAAAGACCAGATACGAAATAGTTTAGACTTTGTGGGCCATAAGGTCTCTGTCTCAACTCCTCAACTCTGCCCTGGCAGCATAAAGGCAGTTACAGACAATATATAAACAAATGGGTGTGTCTGTGCTTCAAACAAACTTTAATTACAGAAACAAGCTGGATCCCTGATCTTATCCAAGGGCCAGGGTTTGTGGACACCCGGCCTAAGGGATGGCAACCTATCAAAGAGGCAAATGACCCACGGACAATCTATTAGTTTAAATAGGCATCAATTATTTTATGCTTTAGCATAAATAAAAGATTCAAAAGTAGCTTATGATAGCGGGAAGGGAAGGAGAAAGCGTGGTGAAGATCCCTGCGAACTGTGGAAATTATCACCCACATTGTGACTTGACCGAGAGCCTGTACTAGGATGTATGATGCAGTGAAGCTTTTAATTTCCAAGGCCAACAATAAACTATGTGGAGTGACAACATGCATTTTAGTGAATGAAAGGACTTTCTGGGAGTGAGAGCATCAAGATTTCATTTTACTAGTGAAAGAAGGTGGTGGGAACTTTACTGAGCCCGATAGGTCAAAAGTGCTCATTAAGGTTTTATCCCTAATAAGTATGTGGAGCTTTTATATTTATCAGCCTAATTTTTTATCCCTTTTGCCTTAGAAAATACAGACCATTGTACCAGATTGATAAATATAAATACTCCTTAAAGTTACTACTTCAGAAAATAAAAAACAAATTCTTTTAGTTTATTTAAGGAAACTGGATCTAATATATTACCGGTATCTCGAAAGAGACAGTAGAATCTTCTATCATCCATAATATTTTCAGTGAATGATTAGCAAGATAGAAAATCTGGGATTAAAATTGTAAGAGTAAACCTTAATTAAAAGCCTATTATGCACCATGAAAGCATTATTCATAACAACTCTATGAGGTAGAAAATAAAATTACCACCCTATTTTATAGATAAAGAAACTGAGGCACAGAGAAGTTAAGTAATTTACCCAAGAGCACACAGCTGATAACTACCGAAGTAGGAATTCAAACCAAGGGAGTCTTCTTTCAGAGTTGTATTCTTTAAACTCTATGTCACCCTGCCTCTTATCCTTAGGAGACCTATACCATGTATCACCTTTTTTCTCCCTCTTTCTCAAGTAGTGTATATTCGGGATCAGGCTATATGTGGCACTTAAAATTAGATAATGAGAAACTTGACCTTTTAAAAGATCAACACATGATAGAGGTTTGATGCTTTAAAGGACTATGAAAGGGGCCAGGCGCAGTGACTCACACCTGTAATCTCAGCACTTTGGGAGACCGAAGCAGGCAGATCGCTTGAGGTTAAGAGTTCAAGACCAGCCTGGCCAACGTGGTGAAACCCTGTCTACCAAAAAAGCAAAACTTAACAGGGCATGGTGATAGATGCCTGTAATCCCAGCTACTTGGGAAGCTGAGGTAGGAGAATTTCCTGAACCTAGGAGGTGGAGGTTGCAGTTAGCCGAGCTAATGCCACTGCACTCCAGCATGGGTGACAGAGTGAGACTCTGTCTCAAAAAAAAAAAAAAAAAAAAAAAGGCTGTGAAAGAAAACTTCCTTCTCTGTGTGTTTGTTACTAAACATGGTATGTTACCAAAGAAAATACACTTTCTTCTCTGTCTAGAACAATTTACTCGGTGATTTTCCCAAACTCTGGTCCAAACTTTCTCCTCATCCTCCTAGCAAGTGGCCATTCCTCCTCAGTGCTGCTTAATTATCTTGTTCCTACTGCCAATATGGCAAGGTTAACATTGGGTAGCAAACATTTGCTTTTATGTTTATCTTTTTCTCTGGGCTGAAAACTCCTCAGGGATAGAAAGCACATCATACTTACCTTCATGTCTCTAGAATCTTCACAGGATCTACCCAGGGAAGCTGCTCGAATGTCTGATGCACGATTGAATGAATGCATGCACCAATGCTTCCTCCAGGTAGTAGCCACAATATTGTTACCCCCTCCACAATGACAAGATAAGGCAATATCCAACAATTCTAAAAACAAAATAAAATCTTTTCAAAAGATGCTTTTTTAATCAAATACATCTGTTTCATTTATTGCAGATGTGTGTAAGCACTGTTGGAGAGGGTATCTGGCCAATAAACAACAAGCTCTACAACTTACACGAAGCCATGTTAATACATGCTAGCTGTCGCTGTGAAGCCTACACTGTTGCTTTGTCTTTCCAGAGATGCTTCCACAGGGACACAGCTAAGCCCATTTACCTCCTCTCAAGTTTTAATAATATTGTTAAGGAATTCGTTATAAGAAATTGCTGAGAACACCTAGGGGAATTGCTAAATAATTCCACAGTAGTTCTGCTTGAGTATCATAAGTGCTAGGCTGCATAAGACCACTGTTTTTTTTTTTTTTTTTCATTGTGTTTTGTATTTTGTTTTGCATAAAACAATGTGAATGTCACCACTGTTGTCCTTCTAAATAAAATGTTGAAAGAAATGGGATATTCAAAGCTTTCATCTTGCTGGATTAAATTGCAATAAGTTTAAAATTTAAAAAGTGGTGTTTCAACTTAACACATGGGATAGGCTTCTCAAAACATTAGAGTGTGTGTAGGGGGGCGGAAATTGCAAAGTAATTATTTATTATTTTGCTTTGTCTTTCATGACATGAAATCCTTTGCTGAATTATTCTACTTAGAAGGTTTAGGGTTGCTTTTCTGTGATGGCGTATGTATTTTTTGTGTTTGTTTTTGTTGCAATGCAAGATTATTTCTTTTCAAAGGGTGGTGTCACAAGAGGCCTGCTGTAAAAATCCAGAGATGGTGCCAGTAATTAGGCAGCTGGGTGGCCCAGAAATTGTCTTCATTACACTGTTGTTTCTTTGCCAGTTCTCTCTTTTCTCTCTTCTGGGAAAGGAAAAAAAAAAAAAAAAAAAAAAAGCTTTGTTTTTCTTTACATAGTTCTTATGGCAGAATGAATAAACCTTGTTTTTGGTTTTTTTTTCTTTCACTTGCCAGAATCTTCTGACACAACATCAACTTCCACATTTATGATTTATAGCCCTTGCTTTGATTTACAATCGATTGTCAAAACATGTTTAATGAATGATCAGGGCTACAGTATTTAATGTGTTAAGGGTATTCTATGCACAAATCCATGGGCTTCACATGCACATATGCTGTCCACATGGATTAATATTGTGACTGTTTTTAAAACCAAAACAGTTCTTCAATGTGCATCACTCTGATAACCAAGATAATACATGTCCAGGGCTTATAACAAATGACTGTCAGCCTAAAGGACACAGAAAAGGTTTTTTATGTCTGTCATTCCTTCTCTTCATCTCCGACAGATTCTTTTCTCAGTCCAACATGTGGTTGTGAGAAATGAACAACAAATGTGTTTGTGCATGCACCATGCACACATGTGTGTCGTGTGTGGTTTGAGTTCTCTTACTTGGGCATGTGAGGGAATTTGTAGCTTATGCTATGTAGGATTATAGTTAGTAGGTATTTCATAACTGTTGGATGAACTAAATAATAGACTTTTGGCACTTGATTTTCAACATTTTTTGAAGCTAGATATAGTGGACCGAATGGTGGTCCCCCAAAAGATTTGTCAACATCCTAACCCCCAGGACCTGTGATTATTACCTTATTATAATAAAATATATGGGATTAAGTTAAAGATCTTGACTGGAGAAATTTATTCTGCATTAGCCTGTAGGCCCTCAATGCAACCATATACTCTAAGACAGAGGTAGAAGGAATTTTGAGACAAACACAGAGAGAAGGAGGCAATGTGATCACTGAGGCAGAGATCGGAGAGATGCAGCCACAAACCTAGGAAGGCCAGCGATGCCAGGTGCCCATCAGAAACTGGAAGAGGAAAGGAACCAGTTCTCCTCCAGAGCCTCCAGGGAGAGGGCAGCTCTGCTGACACTTTGATTTCAGACTTCTGGCCCCCAGAACTGTGAAGGAATGTATTTCTGTTCTTTTAAGCCACCCAGACTGTGGGAAATTGTTACAGTAGCCATAGGACATTAATATGCTGATTAACCTCATGAATCAGGCAGGCAAGGCCTGGATGTGCAGGAGCCTAGAAGTCCAGACCTGTGGGTAAGATGAGGACAGCTCCACCAGAAAAGCAGAGACTCACAGAAAGCATAATGCAGAGACTCGGGGAGAGCATCCTGGCCTCAGAGGTCGTTCCATGCAAAGGAAATACAGCAAACAAAGTTTGATCCAGGCAAGCATTGAGTTTTTTCAGGTTGACCAAAATAGTGAGTAGGGAACTGCAGTAGTAATGCAGATGGAAGAAAAAGCCTGAAGTCAAATGAGCATCAGTACTAGTTATCATTAGTTAATTAGAAATACTAATAGAAGAAAACATTCACTGAGAACCCACTATTTGCCAGGCTTTGAACCACCACAGACCTATCATGTAGGTTTCATTGGTCTCATTTTACACTTTATAATATGTGCAAAACTAGGATTCAAATTCAAGTAGATCTGACTCCTACTCTAGGTTTTTCACTACTGTGCTGCATATTCTCACTCCGCTGTACTACCCGAGTCAGGACTGTACTATTAATAATACACAGCAGACTGCAGGCCCAGTGGGCAGCATGTTGATAGGAACTGGACAGTGTCAAGGTTCTGTCTAGTTGTGGATGAAATGCCAGACCTATCAAAGAAAGAGAACAATGCTATGGAGGAGAAATGAGTGTGGGGCTTCCAGTAAACTACATTCAAATTCGGGCTTGGCACTGATGGGCTGCCTGATCTGTAGCCCACTTCCCTATCTTGGCAATGTAAGCAATAATATCTATCCCACAGAATCAATCCAAGAGAGGATATATGCAAGTCAAAAGCCTGGTTCAATATCTAACAAGAAAAATGATTTCCTGTCTCATGGTAGGGTTTGAAGGAAATTGCACAAAACTATAACAGGGATTTTTATTGGTTAGTATAAATTGCAGTGAGCACAACCTTAAGTATTATGCTCTATTTTTGAAGTAAACATTGAATTTAATTAAAACTATAGAAAATTAAAGGAGGCTTGGTGAAATGGTCACTTGATTAGAAATCTGATCTCTAGGTTTCCTGTCTATGCAATTAACTCCAATAGATTTGAGAAGCACTTGGATTTCATCCAAAGAAAGGGATGTTATTTATTACAAATATGAATAAATATTCCAGAGCTGACCTGTATTCTGACAATCAACATATATTAGTCTACAATTGATGTAATAGTGATTTGCCTTCCTTGTCAAACTTTTGGGGTATAAGATTTGGAATCAACTTCTTGAGGTGCACCCGTCTTTCAGGCAGAGCTCCTTACAAGTACACAGTACTCATATTCCAATGGCATTATTTGGTAACTTGAAAAATATTAAATATAAAATATTTTGTGCTCCTTGAATGTATTTTAATTGAAAATTACGGAGCTGATCTGAAGTATAGGCTCTTTGGGATTGAAGAAGGAAGAGTTTAGTATTTTTTCCTTATTTTCATAAAAGGAAGTAACAGGCAATAATGAAACAGTACATATAATGGAGTAAAATTAATGAATGGATACTTTTCTATTCATTAGTGTGAATAGAGTATGAATTCAAGTATGAATACAACTTCAAATAGAATGATTTAATGGTTGACTCAAAAATAAAGACTATAAAATTCTTCATTTGTCTTAATGCACTGCATTCTCAGAGATTCTTGTAAATTTTAAATTATCACCTAACTTAAAGAAAACACTCTGAAAAAAAAAAACACTCTGGAAGTTTATGAGCTGTGAATACTTCAGAAGCAAAGGTGATGCTTACCACCAGTGAGATGTGTTCTTTGAGTGACTTTTGTTTTAGTACTGACAATGTTTTCTGATAAACATGAATTATCTCTCATGCTACTCCTGTAGCTAGCAACACATGTCTACAAATTTGGTTACTAAAGCTATCAGAAGCATAGAGTTAGAACAAACCATAGCCACACCCACTCATGCGAGATCAAATCCATGACTCTAACTTCACTAGCACTGTTTTCTAGCCAATGGGTAAAGCTACAATGAACTCCTGCCTCGGGGAGGGATTGTCTGATCTGACTCTTATTTGAAGACCTCAAAAACGTTTTTTAAAGAACAAAATAAGAACAAATAATGATCCAATCACTATAATCTGGCTTTGGATCTTCACTTCAGTCACTGGTTGATTCAGGTTAGTGAAGGATACTGATAACTTCATTTTTATATTTAGATGTATCATGAGTATCAGATTTTTGGGGCATATGAATGACTCAACTTTGTAATACTTTCTTGAGAAGAGACAAAATACTATGTGGCCAGAGGAGAAAGTATGATAAAAAGGACAAGCATGGCTCTTTTGCATACCAGAAAAGGTAACTGTGATTATTTTAAGCAATTATAAGCTTTCCATTATAGCATATAAATAGGGAAAATCATAGTTAGCCCATGTAAAGAATTTTGATGATAATCTATAAGCAAAACCATACCTTGTATCAAGTGAGTTCTATCTAAAGATACACTAGAGACTTGATTGAATTCATATGACTTAGTAGGACCAGCTTTGAAAGCCTGAAAATATCTCATTTGTTCCCCAAGTGTAAGATTCTCAAATACAGTGAGAGCTTTTTCAAATGTATTGTCTATCACTTTGTCTTTGTACCAGAAGCAAATTATTTTTTTAAGTGCTAATTGGCAGTTCTGTAAAGACACCACAGTGCCCCACACTAATTGCGTCGCCTGCAGAATTCTCAGTTGGACTCCTTTTCCAACCTGTACAGTCAGGAAGTCTGACAAGAAAATGTGTGCTCAAAGTTCTCAACAAAGGGGAAATTACTTTATAGTCTGCTACCAACATGTGGAGATAGCTGAAAGTTATTTCGTTTCACTCATTAGGGATAGTCTAACTTGGCTAATCTACACTGTGTTTAAATTACATAGCTGTTTTTCCTAATTTTTAGAATAAGCGCTATATTTATGGCCCACATGCTGAATATCTGAAATAGTTTGAGCCAATATATGTGGTACTATGGCTTGTTTATTGCTGAGTTGGTTAAATTGCCCCACTCTACATGGTTCTTTCCCACATAAATTATTCCAATCAGTGTAAAAGTTGCTTACATTGAGGGAATTACATGTTTGACAGCTGATTGTTGGCTCCACATAGTTGATCAAAGAAGTAATTTCAAATTGGGGAGGGGTGTTCATATAGTTAAGCTGGCATGCTACAAAACCATGGATCAGATGGGGCAAGAAGGGGTTATAGCCATTATACATTTCATTTTGTGGTTCTACCAGTTACCAACCGTAACCTAAGAAAGTTAATTTATTCATGCCTCAGATTTCTCATCTGTCAAATAGAGCTACTATTCGCATCATCCATATAAAAGTCACCAATCTTAAAGTCAAAAGTAATAAAATATCAGCAGTTTCATACTGTTTACTCCAATAATAGTACCCATATATAGGATTATTGCAGAGATTAAATGTTAATTTAGGCAAAGCACTCAACACAATGACTAAAATCTATTAAGTAAATGCACAAAAATGATAGTAATTTTAAAATTATAATTACTATTTTTAACTGGATTTGTGTGAAGAAAGATAAACAGTACATACTGTATTGATAATTTTCATTTCAATATGTTGCTTTTTACCGGTGGGTCCAGGTGCAAAATTATTGAGCAGTAACATAGTTTGAGGCAGGGCTACCTCTTATCCTCCTTGTACTAAAAGGCTGGGGTGCCTAATTCAAAGGAGGACAGTCCAGAAGTGAAGTCAAGTGCAAACTGGCAATGAGCATAGGGGACAAGGGTTGAGGTGGGAAGCCATTATTACATTCCAGAAGCTGGTCTCTAAAGCCAGGGTTGGAAAATTCAAGTAACACAGCCAAGTGTGGCCCAAAAGCCAAGTTACTCATGAGTTATAGGAAGGCAAGTGAGTAAGGAAGGCACTGAAGGCACAGGCACAGGATGGAGAAAACAGCCTCCAACTGGCAATGTCACTGATAAAGTCACATCCCTATGACAGGAGGATTCTGAGACACCACCAGCACCCCAAGTCATAAAGTGATGGCCACTTCAGGAATCTCTTTTGCATTTAGATTCCCAGCTCATGGGACATGCCTAGATAATTGTTATTCCTAATGCTGTAATTATGTTTACTCTGTGGAGATGAGCGCTCTTCCTATTAGAGTTCCCATAAGAAGTCATGTTCTGGGCTGGCACGGTGGCTCACACCTGTAATCCCAACACTTTGGGAGGCCGAGGCGGGCAGATCACGAGGTCAGGAGATCGAGACCATCCTGGCTAACACGGTGAAACGCCGTGTCTACTAAAAATACAAAAATTGGCCGAGCATGGTGGCAAGCACCTGTATCCCAGCTACTTGGGAGGCTGAGGCAGGAGAATGGCGTGAACCCGGGAGGCAGCTTGCGGTGAGCTGAGATCACTGCACTACAGCCTGGGCGACAGAGACAGAATCCGTCTTTAAAAAAAAAAAAAAGTCATGAAGTCATGTTCTTAGAGAAAGACAGATGAGGTCAGGATATGAATTTGATAGATTTTCTTGCTGTTCAATTGAAAGACCATAGTACCTTTTAAGAAACCTGCCATGAATCTCGTAATATTCTCAAAGCTCCAGTTCCTGCACCAATCTTCCACCCAGTATGTTCCAAATAAAATAAGATGATTTGCTCCTTATACATGTAGCTTCATCATGAAGTCACTTCAAGTTTTGGGAAATAACTAAAATAAATGTTAAATATCTCTTACCTTTATTTGAATATAATTCAATTTTAATAAGCACCTATCAGTAATAAACACCTACCAAGTAGAACATATAAATAATAATTTTCCATTGTGTAGATGCATTGGATATTTTATTGCTATGTAAATACAATTTTATATATATACATACATAGTGTGCATATATATGTATTATACACACATATATGTATACAATATATGTATAAATAGAGAGAGTTCTATATATGAATGATCCAGGTTTGGCTTTCTTTCCCTGTAAATATATGTGTATATGTATACACACAGATATGTTTGTATACACATAGATATGTATGTATACACACACATATACATTATATATACACACACAAATATATGTATATATAACTCTAGATATACATATATACATACACACAGACACATATATATGTTCATAGTTGAGATAAAACATTCTATTTAATGTTATAAAATAGCTGAAATATAAGCTAACCAATAATGCATAACAGTATATTTTAGAACACCGTCTTATAATGTGAGTCTACCATCAGTTCTCCACTAGTCATTTGTCAAGACTCTAATGCATTTTTGGTGGAAATATTCCAGTGAAGACTGTTCACGTACCTATTCTAGTTAATCTCACTTTAGTTCATGTTACTTTTCATCAACTGCTTGAATGGCTATTATTTAGGAGGAGATAATTAAGATAGCTTAAATTTTAAGGCCCATACCTGGCTCTATCAATTAGTATATCTGTGATTAGAAAAGCAACTGAATACTCTAGGTCTAAGTTTCTTTCCCTGTAAATAAAGGACACCTCAAAAAAATCTACTTGGGGTGGGGAGTGTGTTGTGAAAATACGTGAGAACTAAAGAAACTACCACAGCCTGTAGAACAAGGTTGTGCCCAATAAAACTTAATATTCTTCCTCTGTTTCTTAAATCACAAATCCCATCAAGGGGAATTGGTTTACAGTAAGGAGTGTCAATGTAATTAGAATTAACACTCTCACAATAACTTTGGTAATAATAATAATAGCAATTACCATTTGTGTAACCCTATACAATGTACTTAATGATAGCATTTAATCCTCATAAAAATTTTTGTTGTATTCATCTTACCTTTGAAAAAATATTGAAGCCCAGAGAGCCTATGGTGACCTTCCTAGGATTATACAGGCAGTAAATAGCAAAACTTGAAATCAAACCCAAGTTTTCTGACTTCGAGTGTGGCAATATTGGAATCTAGTCTCTTAAGTGAGGCTTGTCTTGATCAGATGCCTCAAAATCTCATACTGGGAGAAATCATTATCTTATGAGTCATAGTTCTACTAGGCAAAAATAAAATATTTGTTATAAAATAACAATGCAATATGATAATATAGAAAGTAAGAAATATTTGAGATATGGTAGAGAACCTTAGGGCTGACCCCTGACTTCTTAGTTGGACTTATTCTGCTTTCCTACAGCAGTATGGCTATTTTCCCATTGTGGACAAGTTATGTTCACCCACCTATAAACCCAGCCTTGGGAAAGGACATTTCACTCAGCTAATTAACCTTCCAGCAGACACAGATTCAGAGAAGAGCCTTGGGAGAATGCAATCACAATTTGCCAACTATTAACTTACTTCGTGTGTGCAATGAGGAGACTAGATCGTGCTATAAAGCATAAATATTCAAGAACCAATTCAATTGGAAATGTTCAATCTGAGGTATATTTTGAGTTGGTTGCCATTATGTTTTAAAGAATGAAAAAACAAACACATAGTTATGCAACCTTAAACTCCCTGATTCCTTCTTTTTTGTTTGTTGCTCTGGATTTTTATCTGATAGCACTGGTTTCATCTCTACTGGTCCTTGACTTCAAATTTTTCAACGTGACAATATTTTATGTATTGATTAGAACAGTGTAATATTACTTGGGGTAGAGGAGGGTTAGACAAAAATGACATAAGTTGTTTCTCTCATTTTTTTGATATCAAAATTATCTGAGAAATAATGGCCTCATTGGAGGGTAGGGGGAAATGATACAATTTGCACCTGTTAGGATTGGCTAATTTTCTTGAAACTTCCTAGTTGTATATGTATAGATATGAATGATAAAGAAACACCCATCATTCAGCTATCAGCTATCAGTATAGGATAAAATACTTATATACTAGGCTTCAAACGGCAAAGTATAAACATAAATAGTGAGATATCTGTCCTTGCTAATTTAATAAGGTCGAAATCCTTTTATGTTTTCAAACGTCGTTATTCATCAGTGCTTGTTTATGTGGAGAAGATTGACAGAAGACTTTTCAGAAGTCATTACATTTTTTGGTAACTATAAAGCTTTTTCCAAAGATGCTTCCCTCTTCTACTTCCCATGTCAAGCTACACCAACTGCTACACCTACTGGCAGTGGTGAAATTGCAGGAGTAGCCTCCTGTCTTCCTTGTCAGTGCTTTAAGGAAATAAACTAAGTTAGAAAAGGTCTGGCAATGCTCTTGTTTGTTTGAACAGAAAAGTAATCTACATATCACTGTCATCCGGTTCCTCTGAAGATGTTGTAGGGTAGGTCATTTCTCTCTACTGAAGTGCTTTTTCTTTTATTACCAGCCCTATAACAAGATTATTGAAATGATTCAACAATAGTCATGCCACAGCCATAGATACTTGTTGAAAGTAAATAATAAAAGCATTTTATCTGAATGGCTGTCATTTTCCTGTTGAGGGATACATTTGTTACATAAGTACATTTGTATGCTAGTCTGCCTTATGTGAACTGTTCTAATTTGGTTATCCTGATAGGTCCCATTGTTGCTTCATTCTAACAATGTTAGCAGAGAGAAGGAGATCAGATCAGTCATTTTCAGTAATTTGCAGTCACTGCAATCAAAGAGGTTGCAATGAGATAGAAACTAGTAGGAATGAATTTTAAGGAAACTACTGGAGAATGTTTGAGCACCACACCATAATTCAGCATTTGAGTTCGCCTTAAGCAAAATTCAATTTGAAAAAAGAAAACAAGGTCACCGCATTTAGATTTAAAAGTTAGTTTTTAAAAAAAAGGTGTAGGTACTCAAAGCTACAGGGTTAATTGCTTTTATACATAACGGGTCTACAGTGTATAAAGGCTGGGTCACTTTTAAGTAAAATCATATTTTAACTTTATTTTAATTTTAAATGTCATTTTTATTACTTATAATCTTAAGCAACAGGAACTCAAGGATTGTTGATTATTTCATTATTTTGTATTTGATTCCCAGCAAGAAACCAAACATTTTGTTGGATATTTAATAAAAGTATCATATCCTTCTGATTCAAGAACATATATATTCTTTCTTCTTTAGAGATGGCATCTAGCTCATTCTGTCTTCCATGCCAGTATGGTGGCTTTCATCAAGCTCACTGCAGCCTCAGACTCCTGGGCTCAAGTGATCCTTCCACCTCAGCCTGCTGAGGTGGGCCTATAGCCGTGTGCCATTTGCTTTCGCTGATTTCTTAATTTTTGCAGAGACAGCATCTTACTATGTTGCCCAGGCTGGTCTTGAACTCCTGGACTCAAGCGATCCTCCTACCTTGGCGTCCCAAAGTACTGTGATTACAGATGTGAGCCACCATGCCCAGCTCAAGTGAATAATATTATCTAAAACAACTGACTTACATAGTCTTTCTAAATGCAGAGAAAGAACATTGTGTGTATATGGAATCAGTTCACCATATTGATTAAGCATTTGTTTATTCAATAAACAAATGTTTGTTGAGTGTCAGGCATTCTGCTAGGCATTGGAAAAAGAGCATTTTCCTCATGGAGCTTATAGTCTATCCAGAAAGATAGATATAAAACAAGCAATTACAATGAAGTGTACTAAGTGTTAATGAGACATACAAGGTTCTCTAAGATTGAGTAGCTAAAGGTTCAGCAACCAGAAAGCATCTTGGAAGAAAAGAAGTTTTAACTCCTAACCACAGGATAAGTGGATGTCAGTCCAGTGAAAAGACAGAGGAACAGTGTGTCAGAATAAAGAAACAGCATCTGCCCAAATCCACCCTCCAGAGAGGGTGGAAATTTCAAGAAAAAAAAAAGTTTTATCTAGTAAGAATATACAGTACAAAGTGAGGAGATGTCAGAGATGAGGGTTAGATTTTAAAAGTTGGGTATTTATCCATTTAGAAATTAGAAGCCATTGACCCCACTGAATGGGTTTAAATAGAGTAATACAAACTGTGACTACTAGAAAGTCATTCTGACTACAGCGAAAACAGTATTTTTGAAAAGAGTATGACTGGATGCATGGGAATCAGAAGTCTATTGCAATGGTTCAGTGAAGAACACATGAAGGCCTGGGCTAGGGAGTTGGCAGTGGGCATGGTTTAGGGTATAGGGTAGATGGGACTCCGTGAATGAATATAATACATGATGAAGAAGGGGGAATAAAAGTCATGTTTGTTGGGGGCACTTGGTGCATGGCGATACCCTTTACTGGGATAGGAAACATTGGAAGACAATCGAGATTGATGGAAGTTCTGAAATAATAGGAGTATGACAGGAAATTAATACTATTACTTAGCTATATAAATTTGTACTTTATATAAAAATATATAAAGATACATGACTTTTCAGAAAACTAGACCACATAATTTGTTAATTACACTATTTTAAGGAAATAATAAACCTGAAATTATTAGTATACTTTCTCAAGATGGAAATATAAAGCACTGAACAATGACGTGGCCTTATCAGAACAACATAATGAATCAAAGGGCTGGTAACAGCAGAAGTTGACATCATTTTATTTTCCTTACACAGAATAAAACTTTCAAACTGAAAATGCCATGTAGACCTAACTTGTGTCTCCAAAATACACCTTCTCTTCATAGTACTGAACATTTATGTGCTCAGCACTGCCTATGAACCCTAATAAGAAAATACGTATAAACACATTGTCCCTGACTTAAATGTGCTGTAATTAATCAGCAAGTCACTCATTCCTTAGTTAGTGCATTAAATGCTTTTAATAATAAATATTTTGAACACTCACTGGTGGTCAAGTCTTGAGTTTGACATCAGCATGGGTTTGTGGAATGCAAAAGATACAGTCCCTGCTTTTGAGGAGCTCATTATCTTGAAAACACAAAGAATCCTGATCTATGTTGAATGCAGTGTCAGTGACTAAAAATAAAGAAGCACAGAGGAGGGTGCCTAGACCAGCTGGGAGAAGGGCTCAGGGTCGGTGTGGTGAGAGGGAATGATGATGCCTGAATATTCTAATCACGCTGTAAAGATAAATAGCATTTAACCAGGAGAAGGCTGAGGAAGGGGTGTTAAGAAGTAAGTAGCACATGGATAAGGAAGAAGCTACAAAATCACCATAGGTATCTGGGGAAGTGCAAGAAATTAAAGAACCAAGAAAATAGGTAGAGACCCTGCAGGGTTTTTTGTTTGTTTGTTTGTTTGTTTGTTTTGATCAGGGAAAAGAAATTGATTTTGTCCTGATGACCCTGGGGAGCAACTGAAGTGATGTGACATGTCTAGATTTTCTAAATTGGAGTATCTGCAGCAGTGTTGTCGTTCTTAAACTTGAATCTGTGTAGAAGAGGGAAGACTAGTTTAAAGGCCATTTCAGGTGGCGATTTTATAAAGCTAAACAGGTAAGGACAGATTTGGGAAACATATAGGTGTTTAAATCAGCTCTCTTTGGCAACTGACCAAGGATGGAGGGTAGGGAAAAGGAGAACTCACAGTCAGGGACACCTACCATGCACCCAGGGAGGGCCTTCTTCCATAATCATCAGGGTTTCCCAGGTGTCCAATGCTGCCAGCTTTGTTGTTGTATCGACTCTTTAAGTCCTCAAATCTAACACATCACAAAGTTTATTTACTTTAAGATACTTCTTAAGTCCTTCCTTGTTTATCCAGCTACCACCTTCTCTTGACAAGATTTCTACAACAATCCCTTTCTTGGCTTTCCTGTTTTCCTTGATTTGGTAGGTTTATTTCTTTAATTATTATCTTTTTAGAGTAAAATATACTTTATTCTATCCTAAGTATGTAACTAACTTATCCTAGGAAAATTTGAAGAAGGAAGAAAACATTTTCTTTTAACTATTTTCTAAACTCCTGCAGTTACAAGAAATATGCCCCCTTACTTTTGTTATTTAAGTGTCTTTAAATGATTTTACAGATGTATTTAATATTCATGAATATATCATAGGATTAAACATATTTCCAAAATATGTGGATATAATTTTCCTTAATTTCAAATATATATTCCTGATGATTTATCCAATCTCCAAAATGGAAAATCATTTTTAAACATCATTAAATTTTGAGTCCAAAGCTGAATCAAGCATAATCAGAGATTGTATTTAAGATATTTCTCTTGTTAAAAGAAAAATGCATTCTTGACTAAGAAATGAAAATAGACCTTTTCTTGTAATTCTAATTATAGAAAAATTCAATTTCTAAATGTCATGTTCTGAACTTGATTATTAGTACTGAAGTTGATAGAACCACAGGCCCATTGCCATTACACCAAAGGCAAATTAACTCTCCAGAAAGTAACGTTTAATCTTTCTTTTTCAGCATTTCATTCTAAGTAATATTTTATTCTAAGTATTTTATTCATAAGCTGGAAAAAAATTTGAAGCATACATGCAAATAAATTGTGCTAAATTATGGACTTATTTTTTAGTTTCCAATCCCACCTTTAAAGTGTGTTTTTAAGCCTGAGCTTGCAAGGCTCTGAAATTTATCCAGTCTTATAAATCAAGCATTTTATACAAGGTAAGGTTGAATAGAGTATAATATTTGCCTCTACAAACAAATGGAATCATGGAAAAGATTAAATTGTTTTATAAGTATATATACACATATATATGTACCATCAAAATATGATTAATAAATGAGATATTTCACAATTCATGTGTAAAACAATGTTGCCTAGAAATACTGTCAAATTTAATTTTTCATAAAATGATTTTAAAAGCACATGGAAATAGAAATATTTTCCTATCCTGCACTGTACTGTATATAAGCATCCATCAGCTGGCTACTTTCAATGAAGAAAGAAGCTGAGTTGACAACACTTAATGGAAAACATGAAGGGTAAATCTTAATGGAAAGAGAACTTCATCTGACCAGGAGTCTTTTATCCCAGTGGCGCTGTTGTTACTTTGACATTGACATTTACATGAGTTATAAACTGAAAAGAATTTCCATAAAACAGCTAGCTGGCTTTGTTAAGT
Organism: Rhinopithecus bieti; assembly: GCF_001698545.2. Taxonomy (NCBI): domain Eukaryota; kingdom Metazoa; phylum Chordata; class Mammalia; order Primates; family Cercopithecidae; genus Rhinopithecus; species Rhinopithecus bieti. The sequence continues at coordinate 3,904,345 of NW_016812934.1, read as the reverse complement.
AAAACAGGTCCTTTTACCTTCACAGTCTAATAAAGAAGTACAGTGAAAGAACAGTGAATGAGAAAGAATAAAATCTGGCTTCCAACCTATATTCTCTTAAATGTACACATTTCATGTAACTAGGAGGTTGATCATATCATTTCCTAGGTATTACTCAGGGGTGCTAGAGTATTTTTTTGCTTTACATTTGAAACTTTTGTTTGTTTAACATTTTACAAACCATGATGTTTTTACATATAGACACAGGTGACTTGACTCAACCTAAAAGTTCTGGTTTCCATCTTTCCTACAAGAAAAACGTGTGCTAAAGCTCTCTGGGAAATCCTAAGTCTGAGTTTGAGAACAAGAGGCAGTAATGTAACAAACACCTATGCAACACAGGGGCTTTGATGGAGTATTTTACTAGCTACTAGGCTTTGATGGAGTATTTACTAGGTGGCTATGAAACCAATAGAAGATGCAAGTCTTACACTTGAGGAAGCTTATACAGTTTTTCACTGAGAAGAATAAGTCATGGAAATGAACATATCTTGCTGTCCATCAAGTAATTAACTCTAAACATGTACATGGTTAAATCAGAGAAGGCTTTATCATTTATTGTGTTCTTCCATTAATCTATTTTATGTCATGCTAATCATCAATTTGTACTCATTTGTTCAATTGTTAGCATTAATGTTTATCATATATACATTACATTATAGTCTGAAATACTGCATTAGTAAGCTAGAAACAAGAATTAGTTTCAACCAATGCTTATTCATCCTATTATAAGGAAGAAACTACACAAAATAAATCACTTCATTTTACCTTCATCACTCCATGAGATAGATATTATTCCCATCATTTTAAATAAGAAAGTTAAGGTTCAGAGAGATTAATTAAATTGACATTCTCATGTATCATCTGGGTAAATTTGACTCTAATTTGTTTGTTTTTTTCCTGTTGTATCTGATGAAAGTAAGCTCTATTTCATACAGGGAGGAAAAGCAAAACAATCTTATAATTAATTTCTAATACTATTAAGGCACTTAGGAAAATGATCTGTCAGAATAATCTTAGTTTGGGGATCAATAATAGGAGTGGAAATTAAATTAATGCAATGGCAAGATGCATTCTTAATCTCAAAAGGATATCCATTGGTAATTCCAGTTAAAGATTTTTGCTAAAAATCTGTGTACATTTTAGGTCTGGTGAACTTCTATTCATCCTTCAAAGACCAGCTCAAAGGTGACCTCCTCAGGCGTAATCATTGCGTTCATTGTGCACTTAACCTCTCCTTCTACATATCACAAAGCATTATAATTATTTGTTCACCTCTCTGTATCCCCTAGGATATTTTTGGCTTCACAGAATTTGTGTTTTCCTTTTGCCCCAAGATTGGAACAGAGTGGGATTTTAATAAAGCTGTGTGTATTGCACAAGTTGATGAATGATTTTATACATTAATAATCTGGACTTTTAACATTTTCTAGTCATCAGAAAATATTCTGAATACATTTTTTAAAGCTCCCTTTCTCTTTGGTTAGTGGGTTATTTTGTCCTAACAGATCTTAGAATTTTTTGAAAGCTTTGTAAAAATATATGTCATTTTCAAAAGGCAACAATACAAACCTGATATTAGAAGGAAAAACTTTCAGTGGAATAATCTGATCTGCTCCTTCAATATTTCAGAAACATAATATGCTATATGGCACTTAAATGTCAACCTGACTTTATTTCAACATAATAGGAATACTTCACCCAATATAATTTCTGTTTTCATCAATAAAGTAGAAAAGTGAATGGACAACGTTGGGGGGGTAGAAATGAGAAGTTTGATTATTTTGAAGCATTCTTTGTTTGCCTTGTTTATTGTTTTGGAAAAGCTCTAGATTGGGAGGCATCCAGTGGGGAGTCTGGGAAGAGCAGTTTACATATTTATTGAAACATTTGCTAACCATATAACATTCCAGCTAAAGAAAACTTCCATTAAGCCCCAAAATAGTTTTAAGCTATTATAGGAAGTTATTTTCTAAGAGTAACAACAACAACAAAAAAAGAAAACAGAGGGAAGAACCAAATGATTGCAAGGTATTAAATGATTCTGCTCGAGAGCAGAAACTGCAGGTTATTATTTGCTGACGGATTATTCACAATGAATTTCATCAGTCTTGTTACAAATGTGTTTTTTGACACTTTAATTATGAAGGAACTATTCTGAAACACAATATGAGCAGAAGATGCTATAAGTTTAAGTAAAATGCTATTACATCCTCATTTTACAAAATTCACAATCACATTGAAATTAAACAGCATTTCTGTTTTGTAGAAAGAAATGCTTATTGCAAAATTGGAATGCATGTGATCCAGTGACATTTTAATCATTTTATTTTATACAGTATTTAGAAACAGTGGCAATGGAACGCAGAAAGCTTTGCAATTTAATGCATATATACATATAGCACTATGTATATAGCACATTCTTACATGCCATAAAAATGGAGACTTCTCTACTGCTGCTTAGTGAATAAAAGATGCTCATTCAAGATTAGTGAGTAGGTAACAGATGTTAGTACCTGAGTACATTCGTACTCAGCTAAGCTCTGTGCGTTCAGCTGGTTTTACTTCTTCTACCCTCATGCCCCCAATTTACTAATGAACATCTCTGTTTGTAATTTATCTGGGCACATTTATTCTAGAACAGCCAGTCAATCAGCCCAATGACCACAATTTAAACAAATAATCTACAAATCATTTTTTGCAAGCTATGCCTATTAAGTTGTGGTATGTTGATAAATGTAACAGAAAATATAATGGCATATGAAGGGCCCTGATACACATGCATTCTGATTAAGACAAAATCAACTGATTAAATGTAAATTTTTTGAGAATTTGTAACAAGCTAATGTAGCCAATAAAATCTCTAAAGTTGAAAATTTCATTCTTACTTTCAGCCAATGGAGATGGGCTATAATAAAACATTGACCCTAGAAGACCGATTTTTGTTACTTTTAGACGTTTCCACTGAATTAGAAAATGATCCATTCAATTTTCCCCTCTATATAGTTATGTAGGCACACCTTCAACACCTGGCAAGATTCTGAAATCATTATTTAAGGAAAAACTAATGGACTACATCTACAACTTTAAGGCAAAAAGGCAAAGTGCTTTTAATTTGAGGTTAAAATATATTGGCAACAAACCTGTAGTGTTTATAGTATCAATCATCAATAAACGCTTAGCAACATAGGTACTCTATCAATTTCATTTTACAGGCAATCATTCATTTGGTTCTCTTAACCACAGTTTTTTTTTTTTGAAATGACAATTTTAAGTATTTAATACAGACATGATGAAATACATGCCTTCCTAAAAATTAGTGTTAGGTAGTCAAGCAGCTATTAGCAAATAATAAGATCCTACAGAAAAAGCTTTAGTGTTTGCTCCTAAGACATTTATATACAGCTCATAAAACAGACAAGTTGCAAGAGTGTCTCCTCTATGATCACAAATTCACTTACTTCATATGTAAACACGTCTGCTACAATGCATGGTAATTCTCAAGACTAGAACATCATACTACAGAGGTCTGCGTGTCAAAAGAAATGCCAATTGTGTGAGTTAATTTTATTTTTAGACAAGTTAGAAAATATTGGGCCAGGATTTTACTTTGCTCAAGAGTGAAAGGCTATTTTTGCTTTCATTCTAGGAAAGGACTCCAGCTTATAGAAGAAAAAGCAAAGAAAGAAGAGACCATTCCACTGAGTGAGTTTGGGGAACACAAAGTTCTGTAATGTTTATTTTAATTAGGCCTATTTCTCTAAGTATTATACCCCCCAAATGATAACATGTTTTAAAATTCTGTGTGCTTCAGGGAGATGAATATTGAGATAATCAATCTCTTGACACTCTTGCAAAAGCAATAATAGTAATAGTAATAATAAATTATATCATAATATGTTATTAAATATTCTAAAACAAATAGAGATCAAATTATCTATTTTACCTAGTCTGCATCTATAGAGAATATATGTTTAGGCAATATATACTATCGGGATTTATAATATCAATCATCAAAACGTACTTAATAATACAGATGCCCTACATTAATCTTATTGGACTGGTGATCAATTCATTCGTTCCCCTGACTATAGTTTTTTTTTTTAAGCAACTTTTAATATTTAACACAAACACAATCAAATACATGTCATCATGTAAATTAGCCTTTGGTAGTCAAGCAACTATTAAGAGATAGAAAATCATAATATATTTTCTATTTTAAAAGAAGAAAATTTTCATCCTTGGGGATTACAAAAAACTATGCCTAGGATTCTTTTTTTTGTTTGTTTGTTTTTTAACAAAAGAAGGCATAATTTCAAGCTGCTTTGCCTCTTTAATCCTTTTTGTATGGCTGGAAATTAGTGACGCATATGGTTCTGAAATTCAAATATAATGCAAAAGACTTTCTACATTTCAATCATTTGAATTCATATTTAATGTATTGAAAAATTAACATAAGTGGAATATTTCCAAAAATGTACATATCATATGTGAAAATAGCAAGAAAAATTCAATCTTCTTGGCTTTGTCTTACATTACTAAAGCTGGTCCCAGAGCATTTTGACTATGGCAAGGCAACAGTATTTTTATCCATTTCAAAGAGTCATGAGGGCCATTCCCTTTGCCCCTACATCTTTCCTGTGCCATTTTAATAGAAGATGCCCCTCATTTAGCAGCTACACCTCCACTGTGCAATATGCAGGGAAACATAATTAAATTTAATAGAAGCTGCCCCTGTTTTGAAGACACACTTGATTTAAAGCCACTCACAATTTAAAGCTGCAGGGAGATGTAATTAAATTTTATAGAAGCCATGGCTTTTAAATGAAGACACATGATCCATGTGCATGTGAATGAACATACACACACATGGAGTAAAAATTGGAAATTTACAAAGTTACTCTTCTGTAATTATTTATATAATGATTCCAAATACAAGACATTATTGCTCAAATAATATGAAGGTTGTTTTTATTCATATAATAGTTATAGTCATAAGAACATAGCAAGATAATCATTAATATACTATTACAAGAGTACCTTATTGACTAAATGGATAATATTAATCAACATACATTTTACTGTTATTGAAATATACCTATTCTTTATCTGGCTCTATATAGTTATTATAAGGCATCAGTGGGGAAAATGTTTTGATAAATCATGTGTCTGTTGTTTTTTTAATGCCTGTGCACCAAAAGGACTTACTAAAATAATGTAATGTTATTATTAATAATCTAAGAATAAAATTTATATGTTTGTATGTGTCTGTAATGCATTTGTTCCTTAAAATTGAAAAGCATTATATAGACTCTTTTATATATGTTTATATAGTGTTTATTAATGAATCTAAAAATTTTCAATTGAATATTCTGTTTATAAATTATGTGAGGGTACGAAGACAGAAATGTATCACAAACTATCTCCTATGCCCAAACTTTCTATTTAGTCTTCAGTGTTATTTACATTGTTAATATTAATTTATGGGTTCAAATTTGATTGGTTTTCAGCACTTACTAAAAGGGAAAAAGTTATAAATGAAGAATATTGAAGTCATTAACTAAATGTCTTATGTGGGAAGAAAATAAAATTCCTTTGTAGATTAAATCTTTGAAGAAGACCCTGTGGAAACTCTTTAGATTGGCATTGTCCCTTTAATGTCTGTTTAATGCCTTGGAGAAGACATCTTCTGTTTTGATCCCCCTTGAACTTTAGAGACAAGCTCAATGAACTAGGGAAAGACAAAAAGTTTCAGAAAGAATGGTCTTTAAAGCAAAAAGCCTTCCTTCAGGCTGTAAGCTACATCCTCAGTGTGAGAATAAGCCCAAGGAGAAAGAGAAAATCTCCTATCTTTGCCGCCATTAATTATCTACTTGGTAATCATTCCTGCCACAAATGCAATGCTTTCCTAACTGGGTGTCTTTCCCATGCCTCAAGCCATGGATCCTGAACCAAGCCATAACCCCCACCACTGCCTAAAAATCCCTCCTTTGTTGTTCAAGAATATTAAGCTAGGTAAACTGTGTAACCAGTTTTTAAAGCCAACAATTAGATCTTTGTTGTTTACCCTGAAACTCCTTAGGGGCTCATGTGATTTGCCTGAATTTAGAAGTGTGGGAATCTCTGTATTGGCCTAAATGTGTAGCATATTCTTTTTATTCACTGTTATTCAACAGTTAAAAAGTAATACCAATTCTTTATGTTACAATTGTTTTATTGGCTTAGTTTTCCCTCTGACTTTTAAATATTTTTTAACTCTCTATACCTTGTAGAATCATTTTAAGTTATATTCTGTAATACCACTTCTTATATTTCAAGTTACAGAGAATATTCAGAAAACAACTGATTAAAACAAATTATATAAATTAAACTTCAAATACTTTTTGTTCTTTGTTGAAAGTGCTCAGTGCAGTAATCAAATTGTCCAACTACATTACTAATGACTTCATGCCAGCCTTCTCCACTGTGTGCTACGTGTTTAACAAATGCAGATATCATAAAAATGTCAACAGTGGTTATCTAGACTTAATGGGATAATGGGTGCCATTAATATTCTTCTTGTATATTCTGTATTTTTAACTTTACACTATAATTGCATTATAGTTATTAGCAGAAAAATATATTTAAAGATAAATGCACATGTTTAACATTTTATAACTGAAAGAAATATTAAATAACTTCATATAAATTAACTTTATGAGAAACTTTTTTTTGTATTGGAAGCTGTCACCTACCACAGTGTCTGGCTTATTGTATGTAAAGGCTACTTAGATGATTAGTTTTTTTCTGCTGTGATTATTTCCCATGTATAAATAAAGAGAAGTTTATCAGCCCAACGCTGGATAATCTTCCACAATATGTTTTTTTAAGCATAAATTGCTTTTCCATTTAAATGCAAATTTTCAGACCTAATTGTGATTTGAAACTCTCATTTAGCCTTTATCAATTCTATGTATTAGTTATTGGATATCAAAATCATAAAGGAATTTGTATTGGGGGGTCTCATATCTGAGTCAAGTTTTATCAACATTTTATGTGCTAAAATGCCTAAAGTTTCACATAAAAGGAAAAAAAAAAGCAGAAAACTTATCTTGATAATAAAATAATAATTCATGATTTGTTTAATTCAATTCTTTCTTTGAGTGTTAAACAGAATTGCTTTGTTTTATTTGTGTTGTTTTGCTGATTTAACTTTGATAAGTTTTTTTCAGTACAGTGGTTAAGACCAAAAACTCTATTTACATTGCACTGGCTTTAAGTCCCAGTTATTTCTCTCATTCGGTAATTCTGACTGAGTGTCTAATTTGTGTTGAGCCCTATTTGACCTTGGGATTCAGCTCAGTTCCATTTCCTCATCTGTAAAAGAGACATGAAACATAAGCTGTGGGGTTACTGTGAGGACTAAGCCAGATGATCAAAAAAAGAGTTCAGTACAGCATGTATCACACAATAAACATGGAACCTATTATTCTGAAGCATCTAATTCTATGGATATATTTATGCACTTCACATAAATTTATGTCTATATTTTGTTATTGTTAATCATAAAACAGGACTGTTCATGGGCTTTTCACTTAAGAAGCACATGAAAGTAAATTGGACTTGATTTATTCAAGGATAAATCTATGTTCTTTTTCATATTATTGGACTAGCTTCTGTCATTATTACTAAAACTCACAAGAATATTTATAACTTTAATTAGGTCAAGGACATATTTTATTCTCCCTCTATTTTCTTCATCTAGCATGGTAGCTGCTACCCCATTGGTGTTAAATAAAGTTCTACTGAATCGAAAGCTTAAATATCAAGAAACACAATTAATTTGAGTCTCTTGTTTTCTGATGACAGAGGAAATTATGTATCAATTATACTAATTTTCCTGAGAAAGAAAAATTATCCATAGAGTTATATTAATGGTAACTGAGCCTTATAAGGGAAAGATTTAAAATAAAGCCAAGAATAACTAGGTTAACATGTATATACAATGTTTATGTATCCATATTAATATAAGATTAATCTCATATTATATTCAATTATAGATTATAGCATCTAATCTCATATTAATTAATGTAATGTTAAGATATAGCTTGCTAAGAAATAACTTTTTAGAATAAAGAATCCTGAAAGCATCCAGGAAGGAAAAAATAGCTCACAAGTAGAAAAAGAAAAATCATGTGAATCTCAAACTTCTCTAAGACATTTAACTTCAGGAGATAATTGAACAACTTCTTTAGAGTACTTAAAGGCAAAAGATGCAACTAAAAAAATTTTATACCTAGCCAAATTGTCATGGGAGGCAATCTCAAGGAAATAAATAGTTCATAAAGTTTACTAATCAAAAATCTTTACTGAAAAAAATTACTCAAATATGTTACTCACCCAACCAAGGGATATATTAAAATACAGAATTCAAAATGAGGATGAATTAATTTTAAAGAAGACTAAAACCTTCAAAATATACTATTATATCTAAATAATTTCTAATACATATGACTATGAAACATAAGACAAATTCATGAACAAAAGTTCTTGCTACAGAAGAGATATAATTTATAATAACATTCACCAATGATAAGATCAAAATTCCAGGTTACATAAACAAGAATTATACATAAGAACTTAGGTTGATGGAATCGCAAGTGGCATCTTATTTCTATTTTCCCCTTTCTTTTTTTTTAATAAATTTTCTACATGTGATGTACTTTACCTACTTAAACAAAACATATACAATAATTGTAAATGAATATATTATCAACTTATCCCATATTTTTGTATTAAATGTTAATATCTTTTATTAGGAGGTTTCATGTAATGTACTATCTGAATGAATACAGTGCAAATCACAGCAAAGGATATATTGCAGATTTATGCTTAAAAGTAGCATTGTTTCTCAGTTATACCTCCGACTAAAGTAGGAAATGAGATACTTTCTAGTCATGATGTTCTTTTCTACTCCTGTGTTTTCTGGTTTGTTCTCCATTTTCTAGTAAAAGTATCTCCATGGCTCTAGTCCTCTCCAGATACAAAGCTGACTAACTTCTGCATGCTTCAACCTCTCACTTCCATTGGAAAACATCATTCTTCTCCCATACATCACATTATGAATAGATTGCTCAGTTCTACTCTACTAGCTACATTGCACAGTGTTGGAATTTTTCTTTGCATCCCTGGACATCAATTGATAGGACTCATTCCTCTTTCACTCTGCCCACCTTCTTTGTCTTTTATGATCCTTTCCTATGATTGACAAAGCTTTTGTGCATTTCTTATTATAGTTTCCTGTTGTGATCAAATTCATAGTCCTAATTATTATTTCTGTTGACCTAAGTTATGACTCATAAGTTTGTACCTAAGTCTTCTCGAAGTCTCTTATGATAACTGCTTAGTACAACATTTCTTTATCCTTCACAAATCCCTACTTCTTTTTTATAATTACAACAAGGACTGATAATGTTGACTCTTCTTTTTAAAACAATGAAAATTGATCTTCATTTTCCTTGGTGCAGAATAGAGAAATTTTAATAGAAATTTTTATAAGAAATGCGCCTTTATGAAGGATGACTTGTGAATTAAAAAATGGAAACATGAGATCAAATACAAAAAGATAAGTCAATGGAAAACCAAAGAATGTGTTCAAATTTCAGTTTTAAAAGGTGCTGACTTAACAACTTCTAATATATTCTCTCTCAAATTCTCTTTAAAATACTATAAAGATATAATTTTTAAAATAATTAGCACTATTACCCCAAATTAAGACATGTGGACAGCCTTTGGCCAGAATCAAGAAAATATTTTCCTGCAACTCATTAGCAAAAGAACCAAATAGCCTGATTAAAAACTGGTCAAAGAAATTTGAATAGACATTTCTCCAAAGAAGACATACAAGTGGCCACAAGTTATATGAAAAGATGTTCAACATCACTAATCATCAGAGAAATGCAGATCAAAACTACGATGAGATGTCATTTCACTCCTGTTAGGATGACTTTATCGAAAAATCAAAAAATTAATTTTGGTGAGAAGTGGAGAAAAGGGAGCCCTTCTAACACTGTTGGCTGGAATGCAAATTACTGTGGCCATTATGGAAAATAGCATGGAGGTTTCTTGAAAAATTAAAACTAGAACCACCCTATGATCCAGAAATCCCACCTTTCTGGGTATATATCCAAAATAATTGAAATAAGGATCTCAGAGATATCTGTTCTCCAATGTTTATGGCAACATTATTTACAATAGCTAAGACAGGAAGCAACCTAAATGGCCATCAGCATATTAATGAGTAAAGGCAATGTGTTATATACGTACAATAGAATATTATTTAGCCTTAAAAGTAAAAGGAAATCATGCCATTCAGCGAAGCATGAATGAGCCTGGAGGATATCAAGATAAACAAAATAATCCAAACACAGAAGGACAAATACTACATCATACTGTGGCAGGCCAGATTTCACTAATGCAGCTCTCCGTAACAACGGTTTCAGTTAAGTTAAATATCAAAAGCTAAAAAAGCCAGTGCCCTTATACAAAGGTTGGAATGTGACAAAAGCCCACCAAGAGTTTTGCCTAGGCCTTTCCTGGGACTTAAAGCATGACAAAATAACAAAGGAATTCTTAACAGGACCCATTTAGAATTAAACAAGTTTTACTGGGGGTCTGAAGAAACTCCTCAAACCTCCATGACTTAGCAGGAGACAAGATAAGGGTAACCATCCCAGCACCGGGACCCATTTAGGTTAAGTAAATTTACTGAGGCTCCAGAGGAAGGTCTTCAGGACTCAGACATTAGTTACAGATTTTTAAAAAGTTAATTACTTATGTCTTTACATGAGTGTACACTTACATGTAGATATATAGCTTAGAAAGCATATAAGCTCTGGAAAACTTTGTAATTTTGAGTTGGTCTGGTGATAATTTCCATGCCTTCTCCCTGCAACCAGTTGCAGAAATAAAAACTCTCTTCATCCCCAGTTCATCTGCATCTTGTTATTGGGCCACAAGCAATAGCAGCCCGACCCTCAGTTTGGTCTGAGAACAATACTACCTGTGTAATAAATCTAAGATAATCAAACTCATAGAAGCAGAGAGTAGAATGGTGGTTGTCAGGGGTTGTGGGGAGGGGAAAACAGGGAGGTATTAGTCAGAAGGTAAAAAGTTTGGTGATACAAGGTAAAAAAGTCCTAGAAATCTACTGTATGGTAAAGTGCCTATAATTAACAACATTGTATTGTATACACAAACATTTGCTAAGACAGTAGAGCTTATGCTGTGTTCTTAGTACACAAGAATAATGATAATAAATAAAAAGGGTGAGGGGAAACTTTTGGAGGTGATAGATAGGTTTATGGCAGAGGTTGTTGATGATTTCACAGATGTATCCTTATCTCCAAACTCTTCATGTTGTATACATTAAATATGTACAGCTTTTTGTTTATCAATCATACCTCAATATTTTTAAAAAATGAATATTTCATCAAATATAAATACGAGGCAGCAGGATTTCAGACTACCTCATAATAGCCATCTTATACTTGACCTCATGAAAAAGGTGGAAATCAGTGGCAGGGCATCTTAAGGTTTTCTTATCTGTGGGAGTGTAGGAAGGAACTCTTGCCCTATCTGCTTCCTCTATTCAAAAACCAGAGCATGTAACAGGCCCAAATGCAGTCGCTGGTCCCTTTTCTTCACTACTGCTATTTTTTTGTTGTTATGCATTGTGTTTTCTGTCCCTTTGATTTTCAACATCCCTTCAGACATGCCATCTCCCAGAATACAGCAGGACAATAATGGGAGTAGACTGGTGGGGTCAGCATTCAGGGAGAACGTGAAGATGGGCTAGGGAGTCTGTTATCAGAATGATCAAAGGCTCTGAGATGGGAATAAACATGGCATTTTTGCAGGAAGGCTTGTGTGGGTGGAGCATAGGGGAACAACAGAGAAATGAAGGGAGGTGAGGCCAAAGATGTAGGCAGTATAAAGACTTAAATTTTATTTCAGTTATCAAATGGTGCCAAAGGGGACATAAGCAGGGACTGATGTGAACTGGTGTCTTGAGCTATGGTGCTTTTTGGGGGGGAGACGGAGGATATGGCATCTCTAGTAGGAGAGGGAGCTAAGCTCTCTCAGAGCAAGGTGTGGAGCTGGAGAAGCAGGCATTGTGGGAAGTTTAGAGTGTGTGGTTGAAGGGCTTGGGTCAGTGGAGAAAAGACACAATCAGGGTTTTCATATGACAACTAACTGGACCACAACCTAAGCTGAGTCAGAGAGGACAGGTGTTGGAAAGGAAGAACTGAGGATCAACAAATGAGAACAATTTCCTTATTTTGTATGACAGGGTCTCTCAGGTGAACACTGTTTTCCTTTCGTGTATCACTTGGCTTTTGTTGTAAGACAAATACTCCAAAATATTATTGTTCAAAACACCAATCATTCATTTTTTCTCATGTCTGAAGGTTGGCTGGGGCTACCTGATGCTGGGCTTAACTTTATGTTACAGGTTGACACTCCCATGGCCCCATGGGTTAAATGAGACATGGCCTCCATGTTGCTATAGCAGGAAAAAAAAAGGACAAGCAGATACCCGGTGTCTTTTGGGTCTTAGACAGACCTGGCTCTTGTCACTTCTGTCCACATACCAGTGGCCAATGCAAATCACATGGTCAAGTCCAACAGCAGTAGGATGGGGATGTATACTTCACACTCAAACGAAAGAACTGCAAAGTTACCTGGTGAAGGTTGCATTCAGGGCCAGATTCATGGGTGTGTGACTTGCACAGTCACACAGGATCTTAAGCTTAAAGGGGTTCCATGCTTGGTTTAATGCTCTGCTGCTGCTGTCTTCAAACTCGTAAAACAAATTTTAACAAGGGGCTTTGCATTTTCAGTTTGTACTAGGTCTTGCCGATAATATAGACAGTCCTGGGGATAGATACAGAAAGGATTGGCAAATCCAAATCAGGAACCATAATAAAATCTAGCACTGGGAGAGACATTCTGCAATATGCCTCTGAGGGCACAGCCTTATTCCATCATGATTATAGTAAATAAGTGCAAAAATAGCAGAATAACAAGACTGAGCTGCTGACTAAGGGAGGAAAGAACCAACTATTAGAGGAAATGAGTGACAAATGAAATATAGAAAAAGGTGAAGAAACAAATGTGGAAGTCTTTTGGAAGGATAGTAGAAATTTAAAAAGCCAGAAGAGGGAACTGAGAGGAAAAAGAGAAAACAGAAAAATTCTGGGCAAACTGAGTTATCCATAAGTTAACCATGGCGTTTAGCTATCCAGTTAACTGTGAGGCTTTCTTAATTTATTATTTTTTGGCAAATTTAAAACAGTATTCTCCTGAATTTTATTTGTCTCAGATATATAAGACAATATTTTAGATAAATGATTAAATCTGTTAAACAACTCTTTAAAGGCAATTAAGACAAGATGGTTATGAAACAAAGTTAGCTTTTAATTAGAATAAAAATTAGTTCTTATTGATAATTTTTCCTGGCAAGGTTTCAAACACTATATTAGGTGATGTTCATATGTTTTGTGACAGGATTATGGCCTGCATCATAAACCATCCTGAAATATATTATAACACTAAAATTATTGGCTACTTAGAACAGCATATTCAAATTGCATTCAAATTTCACATCTGTCTGTGAATTAGCATGTCAAGTCTAAATACTACTAAGTCACATACTCAATCACTCATTCACTCTCACAGTCACTGATTTGTTCATTCGAAGGAAGTTTGTTAAGTGCTTACTATGTTCCAGATAATGTGGTTCATTGTTTTCAGGAGGGCTGTTACCATAAGCACAGTATTTTTTAAAATGCCTCAACACTGTCCCAGTGTGGTGACCCATGCCTGTAATCCCAGCTCTTTGGGAGGCTGAGGTGGGAGGATCACTTATGCTCAGGAGTTTGAGACCAGCCTGGACAACATAGTGAGACCTTGCTTCTAGAAAAAAAAAAATAGCTGATGGATAGACATAATTATTGCTATGATTTTTTTTTCCTAGTATGGCAGATAAATTCCACTAGCGTAACAGTATCAAGAAAATTCTTCAAGTCTTAATTCAGAAGAGGTGTGAAAAGATCAGGGATATACTGATTATGAATCTGTAAAATAATAAAGCAATGTGAGCCTTTTCCCCAATATTCTGAAATAATTAGGACTCTCAGTACAGACCTTTCCTGGAGAAAATAGTTCTAAAAGTAAGGATATCAAAGAGAGGAATGTGGTTGTTAGGAGATATTATGGGACATATATAAAGGGACAGCCCTTTGTAAAAATTAGGCTGACAGCCATTGAAGAGTACAAAATAGGAGGATTCGGCAAATAGAGAAGAAGCCTGAACCGATAGAGGCAGTAAAATAAATTTACTTTTAATCACCTTTGACTGGTGTATGCTGAAAACCCACTTTGGGCCCATTTTATAGGCTTTCTTGGTAGCAAAAACATAAGCCATTCAGCTCTTTATCTCTTTGCCAAACGCATAAAATATTGTTCACTGTTCTAACATACCCCAATGAATATTCAAAACAAAAGATTGGGCTAAGAGGAAGCTATATATACAGAAAACCCCCTATTTATGCTATCACAATTTTGCATTTTCTCATTTTCTGAGCCATGAAGTTGTCTATGTTGCTAATGTACAGATTTTCTGCCATTTGCTATCATTTCTCAGAAACTGTTAAAACATAATCCCATGTTTGCTGTGAAATTAGCCTTGAAAAGAAAGCTGCTGAAGAGTACATAGCACCTTCTTCAGTAGTACACACCTCCCCAATTCCTACCGCCTTTTTATACAAATAGAAAAATATTATATGCATCTAGTTGATGAACAAACAGATATTATTAAACACTCACTCTGTGCCAAGCACTGTGCTCTCTACTGAGATACAAAGATGCTTGAGATGAGATACAAGCACACCTCCTCAGAAGGTTATTAAAGAGTAATGAGCAAAAAGGTCTGCTCTGCCTCATGTTGTAAAAGGCTTACTAGCTGCTGTGTAGAAGCAGACTGGGAGGCACAGGGGAGGTAGGCCAGGGAAGGGGGCAAGAATGAGAACAGAGAATCCTGTCAGGAGGCTATTGTGAGAGTTCAGAGTTATGACAGTGGCTTGGGCTGCAGCATGATCAGTGAAGTGTTAGAGCAGTAGTCAGATGTGAAATATATTTTAGAGGTGGAATCCATATTAGAAAGTAGTCAAGGATGGTAATGGGGATTTGGGGGCTGTTTGAGGATGGATGGTAATGCCGTTGACAGATGGGGAACTTTAAGGAAGAGACAAGTTAGGGAAGGATTAGTAAATTAGTTTTTTAAAAAAGCTAGTAATAGACACATTAAGTTAGAGATGTCTATTAGATATCCAAGTGGAGCTGCTAGGTAGTTGGGAGAGAAGTTGGAGCCGGGAATTAGCTTTCAATATCATCAGCACATAGTATTTAAAGCCATGATACAGAATGAGATTTTCAAGGGAGTAATTTGCACGTAGGAGAGAAGATGCAGTGACAGAGTATCTCACTTCCCCATGGAAGTGGGCTCATGCCCAACATTCTCAGCTTCGCACTGGAGTTCTGTGACTTTGGCCACAAGTTTCTTCCTGAAACTCACAGAAGATCCCTATTCTTTTTGTTGTTGCTGTTTATTTTTTTCTGGGAATCTTGGGCCATAGAAACAACTGGGTTTTTTTGCACGATGCTGCCCGCACCATGCTAGTCTCAGCGTATGGGCTGTGCTGTCCCTCCCTTCGCTGTCCTTCTCTGGGCATGCACACACATCCCTTTCTTCATTTGCTGAGCCTAAGGCACTGTTAACACAGAGAGGTTGTATAAAGAGTATTGACTGAAACAGGTACCCATCATAGGATTGGGTTAAGAGGAAGCTATATATACAGCTTCCCCATTTTTGCTTGCAATTTTGCATTTTCCCAAAATTATGTTACAGAGAAGGTAAATTTAAAAATCAGTAGCCAGTATTGTGGCTTCCAAAGTACAGAAACTCAACTGAGCCATGTGAAGATCCTTCCTCTTTCCTGAGCTAAGGTAACAGACATGGTTCTCTGTTGACTACTCTCTGGTCCAGTCTCCATTCCTCAGACCTTTTTCTCCTGTTCCCAGCTCCCTCCACCTGTCCTTCTCCACTCTGGAGAAGGCTAAAAAATTATCACAGTTTAGCTATACTTTTCCTTAGCTTCCCCATTCCACACAGAATTCTTGTCCCTATCCTGGTATATTCAAAATTTCCAGTAAAATATTTTCCCAAACAAAAGAGCAGTCTGATTCTTAAGATAAAATCTGTCAGCCCCTAAAATGTGACAAATACTGCAATGTTTAAAAAATGGTGTCTTCCAGTTTTCTTTTGTCTAGTTACATTTATATTACATATGAATTATATATCATGCTTCTAAGTCGGTTCCTAAGCTTACACCTGTTCATGTTTAGATCTGGTTCTTGAAAAAGTTCCACAAGTTGTCGAGGATATGTCAAGCTTAGAAAAAATGTACTATTTAAATTTATAATAAGACAATTATTGTATACAACAGAAAGGAACATATAGTATTCTTTCCAATTTATTATTATATTTTTAAATTTATATTTTCTTCTCATCACTATTAGTGATATGGTGGCTCTGTGTTCCCACCCAAATCTCATGTCAAATTTTAATTCCCAATTGTGGGAAGGACCTGGTGGACAGTGATTGGATCATAGGGGTGGATTTCCCTCTTGCGGTTCTTATGATAGTAAGTTGTCATGAGATCTGATTGTTTAAAAGTGTGTAGCACCTCCCCCTTCACTCTCTCTCTCCTGCCACCACACAAGACTGTGCCTGCTTCCTTTTCACCCTCAGCCACGAATGTAAGTTTCCTGAGGCCTCCCCAGCCATGCCTCCTGTACAGCCTGAGGAACTGTGAGTCTGTGAGTCGATTAAACCTCTTTTCATCATAAATTACCCAGTCTCAGGTAGCTCTTTATAGCAGTGTGAAAAGGACTAATACAATTAGTTACTCTTTTTCACTGTAAGTGTGAAGTTGAAATGATTGAGTTATAAAAACAAGAAATTGCTAGGAAGGCAGCAATGGAACTTTGAAAACAGCCCAGCTTTGGTATTCGAGCAGATCTATATCTAACCCCAGCTCCTCTAGTTCCTGTGTAGCCCTGAGATTCTTACCTAACTGGCCCTCAGTTCCTCATCTGCAAAATAGCAACCATTACTTGGAGAGTTGGCCTGAGGACAAAGAAAATATGCACAAATATCTGCTACATAATAAACCCCAAATTCTGATTATTATCTGAGATTTTTACTCTTCTCTTTTCCGGGTAGGGGGCAGCTACAGAAGATGGTCTAGCCACTGAGCTTGCTCAGTAGAGCCACAGACCTTTTATATGAACCCTGCCCTTGGAAAATGCAGGAAAATGTTCACTGGATTGCCCATCTCACTTGTCAGCTATTATACATGACTCCCATCTGCCATGTCAGAGTCACAAGGCTCCTGCTCTTGGCAGTGAGCTCCATGCTGTCAGTTATCACTGACAGGTGAGAGCCACTGGCCCAAGATCAGAAAGATTGCTTGCATAGCAAAAGGACACACCTCACCTGTCAGCTGTCACAGACACTCTTTTTACATTACTCCACTCCAGGAAAGGTGATATCTCGTTCGGAGGAGTAACAGTCTAGAGTTATGAAGTACAAATGAAATGACGGCTGTACATTTATTAGATCACGTGTGGTGTTTCTTAGAACTGGTTTGCTTTCCATAGGTACCTTTAGAAATGGCTTCTAACACAACACTTTAGAGTCACACCTGAAGGCTGTGAGACTGACTGTCCAGCTGAAAAGGTGAGATCTGTTGCTAAAAAGATCCCAAATTCATCAGCAGACTCCACCTGTCAGGTGACAGGCAAGGCTCAGGATACGGCTGCCGTGGTAACATGGGGAGCGCCACCTGTCAGCTAGGCTCCCAGCCAGTCTTTCTGAGCTTAAACATGAAGTACTGAGCTGCAGAAAATCAGTGGTCTTCCCCGAGCATCCAATTGTAACAGAGCATGTTCCAAAAAACAGTAAATCATGTTAAAGAACCACAACGCGGGCCGTCATCGCCCACAAGAGTAAGCATCATCTTAAATCTACTGAGATTACAAACGTTAAGAAATACAGTTGTATCTCTTTTGGGACTAAGATGAAGTTCTGGACTGATGCATCTTTACCTAAACACACACACACACGCATGCACACGCGCGCACACACACACACACAAATAAACACATGTGCCTGCACACACGTATGCAAACACAACTTATTTCTTTTTCTTTTTTTAATTTGGGTCAAAAAATCTACTTCACAGAAAAGATGTTTCAAATACCAACCCCTAAAAAGAGAAATCTTTCATTTCTAACCTAAAATTAGAAATAAAAGTGAAATTATAAAATATTAGAGGAATACAGTCAGAGAAACAAGAAAAGAAACCATAGTAGCAATTTTAAAATACACAATTTTGCTTATAACAGTAATTCGTCCTTATAACCCTTATCTTTTTTTTCTGACTCCTAAGATTTTTTAAAGTCCGTCTTCATTAGTGGTTTTAAGCAATTTGACTTTGATGAGTGATGGTCTAATTTTCTTCATTGTTTATGTTTAGGGTTTGTTGAGCTTCTTAGATCTGTAGGTTTATAATTTTTTATCAAATTTGGAGATTTTGGCTACCATTTCTTGAACTCTAGATTTCATAACTTACAGGACTGGAAGTATCTGACTTCCCCAATCACTTCCAGAGCTACCTGCATCCTAGCCTTCCATCACATACACGTTTACTCACTGCTGCCTCCCGCTGCCCCCAGGATTGGACCTCCACTAATGCTTACTATTTGTCTAGCTCACCACAGTCTCTCCAGTGCGCAGCTCAGTGCCTGGCATAGGTAGTCACTCAATGCGTTTATGGAATGACTGAATATTTACACCCTTTCATTGAAAGCCAGTTTTCCTTTGGCACCAGAGTATGTAAAACCTGAAATGTAGAACTCTTCTCAGTCAAGAACATTAACTGCCTGCACTTTAGTCTCATTAGTAAACCCTGTCTTGTGTTGGCTGCCATCCAGTTCCCATCAAAAAGACAGTTAAGATATTCATATTTGAAAAAAAGTATCTATAGCAATGTTTCCTAGCTTGAATTATGCTATAGACTGTCAAAATTTAAATTTTTTTAAATAATAGACACAACAATTTAGGGAATAAGAAGTGAAGCAACCAATTTACTAAAGATGGGGTTAAGAGGAGAAATGACCATTAAGTGGCAAGGGTTTCCTTGCTAGAGTTGGGTTTGAGGCTGGAAAACAGGTTGGAGTCAGCGCTTGGGAACTCTAGACAGCCTGGGTTCTAGATAAGTTGTGAAATGTATCATGATTTATTTCATTACTAGTAAGAAATAACTGAAATTTATGAATACATGATTCTCAGTATAAATAAAGATTGGAGGTCAATATTGTCACTCTCACATATATTTTTTTAATTCTTTCATGTCTGACAAAGAAAGGCAGGACATTTCAGCAATGTGCCCCTGTAATCATTTCTTCCTCAATGAGACACATCACACTTATCAAAGGCATTCTTCACGTGCACTGTGGCAGAAAGTGTCAAAGGAGTCCCGGTCTAAGAAAACATTTTCTAATTTATTCTCTGAGCCATATACCATTCTCAGATTAGGACACCAAAAGGAAATGATATACATTATATTCATTTTCCTTGGTGAAATCTTTTGCTTTCATATGAGGTAATAAAATATTGTCTTTAATGTTACATTAAATTTTATATTGAGTATTTTAATGATTCCATTATATCTTATTTTTGGGATTATTAGCTATAACTCTGCTTCATTATTTTAGTGGTTTCATTAGGGTTAGGGTTTATAAGTATAGTTCTTTACCTTATCACTCTATCTTCAAGTAATGCTATTAATACTCCACAAATAGCCCAAGAACCTTATAATAGTATATTTCCATTTCTTCCTTCCTTTGTACTATTGTCATTATATATTTTATTTCTACATGTATTGTTATGCTTATAATACACTGTTTTTATATTTGTTTTGTCAATTTTAAAACAAACTTAAATAATAAGAATACTATTGTATAAATTAACCCAATATATTAACCATTTATTGTGCCCTTCATTCCTTTGTGTAGATTCATATTTTCTTTGGATATCATTTTCCTTCTGCTGGAATGACTTCCTTGAACATTTCTCACAGTATGAGTTGTTGCTGATGCAGTCCTGTGGCATTTGTATGCCTGAAAGTCTTTATTTCACCTTCATTTTGAAAGACATTTTCACTGGGTAAAGAATTCTAAGTTGACAGGTTTTTTAGTTTTTGTGTTTTCTAATACATTAAAGATGTTACTCAAATGTCTTCTTACTTGCATTGTTTCTTTTTTCTCTGAATCTTTTTAAGATTGCTTTTCTTTAAGACCATCTTCATTAATGGTTTTAAGCACTTTGACTTTGATAGGCTATGGTCTAATTTTCCTTGTTTTTCATGTGTGGGGTTTGTGGAGCTTCTTAGATTGTGGGTTATAATTTTTACCACATTTGGAGATTTTTAGCCATCATTTCTTGAACTCCTTTTTTGGATGCTCCCCTTAGGAACTTCATAATAAACAATATGTTTATTATTAGGCCATTTGAAGTTGTCCCAAAGTTTCCTAGTACTATGATCATGTACCTTAGGGTTTTTTTTTTTCGTTTTGTGTTGGAATTTCAATAGTTTTATTGCTATGTCTTCAAATTCACTAATATTTTTCTCATTAATATCTAATCTGCTGTTAATCTCATCCAGTGTATTTTTAAACCTCACACATTATCATTTCAATCTCTAGAAGAAGGCTTTGAGTCTTTTTTATATCTTTCATGTCTCTGTGTAACATGATCAATCTTATCTCTAGCTTTCTGATAACACAGAATACTGGTGTATGTTTTAATGTCTTTTTCTGCTAACTCTAATGTCTCTGTCAAGTATGGGTCAATTTTTATGTTTTTCCTGCTTCTTTGTGTGCCTAGTAATTTTTCATTGAATACTGTTCTAGATAATTTTGTAATTGTCACAAATATTCTTAAGTTTTATTCTGGGACATGTGAAGCTACTCAGAAATAGTATGATTATTTTGGGATTTGCTTTTAAGATTTGTTAAATGGGACTATCATAATTTTTAGTTTAGTCTGCTAATACAAAACCATCAACTAAATTACCTGCAAGTTATTCTTTTTTTTCTACTCTGGCTGCTAGGAATAAGCACTATTCCCTATCCTGTGTGATTTCTCTACACTGTTCTCAATAATACTTCCAAGTGGTTCTATTGCCAATTATGGGTAGTTTCCTTCCACAGATGCAGCAGTCAAAACTCAGCTAAATAGTAGGAGGGGGGATCTCTTTGAAAATCTCTGGAGTTTGCTCTGTGAAGCCGTCTTTTCTTTGGCACCCTGTCCTGAAAACCTTAGCAGCCTTGGTCTCCCTGGAATCTCAGTTCTGTCTCCTCAACCCAGGGAGTCTGTGGGTCTTCATCTGGGTTTCCTTTCCCTGTGCTGAGGCCTAGAAATTCTCTCAAGGCAATAAGCTGATGCAGTCTAGGGTTCAGTTCACTGTTTTGCATCACCTATGAAATGCTATTCTTTGTTGCCTGATAGCAAATGTCTTAAAACCATTGCTTCACATATTTTGTTTTTTTGGTAGCTGGTGTCAGTATGGTTAATCTGATTTTTGTTATTACCCCATCATGGTCAGAAGCATAAATCTGACTACTCTGAATACATCCATTATCTAAACAATAATAATATTTAAATAAAATTTTCTTCTTTCCAGAAAAATAAATTAAATTATCTAAATTATAATAATCTATATACATTAATTTTAGGTGTCAGTTGCTTGATTTGTGCCTCAAGATATTTATTTTTTCTTGTAGAGGTAAAATGTACTTTTCTAGCTTTCTGAAAAATTGAAGTGCTTGTTGGATCTACATAAAATGGCACTACGTCCCTCTGGAAAGCCACTACTTACTTGAGGAAGGACTTGTAGAATCTGTTTGTGTCTCTAGGATGTGAAGGTTTAGAAGTTTGTTTAAGTCACTGGGTGTCTGATATTGGGAATTAATGGCTTGGTACTAAAGTGCTTTTATGTTATTGGAAGTTCCCTGAGAAAGAACTGTAGAGCGAGTTGCAATATATGTGGAAACTTAGGCTTAATAAAACTCTTTATGATTATTAATTGTTTTAATATTTTACACTTTTGTTCAATTCCCTGGTAATCCTTTTGGCAAGCACTTATTTAATTATTCATGACTCAGATTAAATGAAGGTTTTTAAATTATTTTCTCACAACTCTTCCAGACAGATGTCAATCCTATCTCTTTCTGTTGCTTTCATAGCATTTTGTAACTAGCACCCCTTTAGCACTCACAGAGCCGTGTGGTACTTACTGTCATGTCTCTTTCCTCCAACAAGACTATGTACTTGTACATGACAGGGCCCTTTTGTTCATATTTATATTGGTACCTCTCATCTGACCTTACTATACAGGTGATAACTATTTGTTAAACTGAATATTATATAAAATACATTCAGGGATTGGGATAAGAAAATAATAATGATAGGAACTAAGGATAGCTAATTAAGGGGTGGTGGAAAAGTAAAGCTGGATTAGCAGGGCAGGATCTGAATAAGAAGGTTGAGGAAAGTTAGTGTAAGAGCAGATGACTTAAACAAGGAGAAATAGGTAACAACTAAAGATTCTTGAACAAGAAAGACCTTGAAACAATGTAGAGTGTTTTACCTACCAAAAGAGAACAAATTTGATTACCTTAAAAATTTCTCATAATCATAATATCAATATTCTAAAAAATACTTGAAGCAAAGTATAAAAGAAGCAAATAGTTTGGACTATCCTCCCCTGCACCATCTCCCTCTCATATATCTTAAGGATATTTTCTAAGTGCTGTGAAGCTGTTTTTTAAAAAACACTAATATAAATTTTCAGCATTTGCTCTGAACACTGAAATTCTTTCAGAAACACTCAACAGTTTAGCATCACCATATAGACTTTATAAGAAACTTTTTCTTCATATTAAGTTTCTGGTAAACAATGTGAAATCTTTTAAAATAGTATCTATTTGTCAGAGGAGTGAGAGAATTTAATCATAAACAGAGAGTGAACAGCTTAAAATGCCTAAATCAGAATACAGAGATGGCAAGATTAGTATATAAAGTATCAGGTGACCCCAGTTTTAAAAAAATTTCAAAAATACTGGTAACTTATTGGAGGTATGGTAGAGTTATGATCCCTCCAATATAATAGCATAACTATGTTGTGGAAAAATTATTATAAAGTGAAGTTTAAATCTAATATAAAAAACTCAAATTCAGCACAATCGAAAGCCAAAAGGATGCCATTCATTGGGAGTACATTCTGCAAATGATGCAATGCTTTATTCCTAAGTCACTCCTTAGAGCCTCTCACTTCAGCTCTAGACCTTCTATTCCTACTGCCTCTTAGAATATCTCACTGGGATCTCACTTATACTTTATATCAGACATGTTTAATATATAACTCAAATCACTCCCTCCTTCCTTTCTTTTTTTTCCTCCCTTCCCTCCAACTTAGATGTTTTGCCATGCTATTATGTGCTAAGGACATAGAGATAAATACACATATCTCTTTGAGCAAGGAGAGGGAAGATAGGCATACAAACAAAGTAAATGTCATGTGATAAGTTGGATAAAAATCTCAATGTGAGCATTATTCTCCATTCATCTCCCCTTCTTCCTAGACTCCTTTCTGTGTTTTTACCACAGAGGCAGACACTGCTGAGGACCCCATCTCTCAGACTCCATTGCCACCTGTACTTCCGTTAGTTTCCCAAAGAGAGGCTGCTCATGATGAAGGACAGGTAAACCCCAAAAATGGGGCTTAGCCCAGGAGGGTTCTTGACTTCACCCAGAAAAGAATTCAAGGGTGAGATAGTGGTGAAAGAGAGCAACTTTATTGAAGCAGCAGTGTACAGCAGCTGCAGAGGTACAGCTCCTTGTGGAGCAGGGCTAAGTGTGTCCAGAGTAGCAGCATATGGGCTGTTGGCTAGCTGTATTTATATCCACATTAATTATATGCAAATTAAACGGCTCTCCAGAATTAGTGTCATTTTATGTAGATCCAATCAGCACTTCAATTTTTCAGAAAGCCAGAAAAGTGCATTTTACTCCCACAAGAAAAAATAAATAGCTTGGAGCACAATTGACACTTCAAATTAATGTATCTAGATTATCGAAATTTAGATAATGTAATTCCTTCATTTAGAAGGAAGAAAGTTTATTTAGAACTTTCTAGAAAAGGAGCAGGGAGTTTCTGATCTCTTACCTCACTCAGGTGCTTGCCTCTGGGAGTGGCTGAGTTCCACCAGGACAGAAACTCTGTCCTGATAGCTCTGGCTCTCACTGGCCCTAGAAACACTCCTTTCTCCTCTTACACCTTCATCCCTAGCTTTTGTGATGGCTTATTAACATTTTTAGTCTCTGGAAGTATCAACAACCTTGGTTTGTGCTTTTGTAAGTAGTTTCTTTATTTGAACCATATGGGGTGTTTTCTCCAAGCTCCTTCATGATATAAAACATTGTAGGAGCTTAAGAGAAGGTTGTTAACTCCATCTGGGGAAGTTAGGGAAGGAGTATTATTTTTGCATTGATACTTAAAAGATAAATAATTACTTTCCAGGCATGGTGGCAGGAGGAGACAATTACAGATAGAAGAGATAGTTTCTACAAAGGAGAAAAGTATGAGACAGCATGCTATGATCATGGCATTATTTATACATAACTAAATATTTGAGTATGAAGTACAAGGCACAGGTCATCGAGAGCCTAGTGCTTTTTTTTTTTTTTTTTTTTTTTTTTGAAAGAGTCTCGCTTTGTCGCCCAGGCTGGAGTGCAGTGGCCCGATCTCAGCTCACTGCAAGCTCCGCCTCCCGGGTTTACGCCATTCTCTCGCCTCAGCCTCCCAAGTAGCTGGGACTACAGGCGCCCGCCATCTCACCCGGCTAATTTTTTGTATTTTTTTAGTACAATTTATCAAATCTCATAAAAGTTTCTTATTTTTAAAAATTATGATAACAAAAACTACCATTTGTCAGCAATTATGTATCACAATCTATTTTACCTTTTTTGTTGCACAATTGCTGTGTCGTATGCTGAGGTGGACAAGTGCAGGGTGGAGAATGGGAACAACTCTCAAAGAAATACCTAAGCATAATATTTCAAATGGAGTGTCCATGTATCTGCTATACACAATGGCAAGGACAGTTCAGTCTTTAAAGCAAAAATATTAAATAATAAAGCAAAACAGGAAACTTTAAATACTGTACTTAGAACTCATCTGATGACTTGAATCCTCTGTATCATGTCCATGCCATGTGGGTATTCCAAGGATATATGTAAACTCAGGAACAGGGAATAAAAAACATCTTGGAGTTCCTTTATCCTACCTTTGAACAATTCTGGCAATGGGACAATCGTTCTTCAAGATGAGCTGAAAAATAGTTCCTCATTCTGTCCATTAGAACAACGTTACAAAATTCACTCTGTACTATTCAAACATTACACATGTTCCCTGGGAAAAGATTTCTAAGAAATATAAAAGCACTGCAGAGTATGTACTTCATTTAAAACTGCATAAGTAAATCCATTAAATGATATTTAATACAAAGTTTTCCAAAAATACTTGACTACTGAATATTTCTTTATTGTTACATTATTGCATAATTTAGTAACATCTGGGAACTAGTTGTTTTTACCTAGGTCCTCTAGAAAGCAAAGCCTGGGGCAAGGGTGAAAGTGGAGATACTCCATGTAGGTGGTACAAGCCCAGGATGGAGATGGTGAAAGGGGAAATGGAGTGAGCATAAGTACAACGTGCTGACTGCCACTTCCCAATGAACCAGGAAACACAGAAGAATGCTCCACAGCATCTCCCCCAAAAATGTGACTGTTCACACAAGATACAGAGGAAGGGGAATTTATCTGTCATGCTTCCTCACACCTTCTTTTGCTATTGGTCAAGGACTACCCCAGGCAACCACTAACCCCTCTCTATCTTCAGGTTGCAGTAGTTGTCTCTGAATTCCAAGTTGCCTGTTTGAATCCTAAAGTGGAAGGGTGAATTCTCAACTGTAGGCCCAACCTGGCGGGTATAAGGGCCATTCAGGCCCCAGGCTTCAATCCAGACTCCAGCCAGCTCGTGTAGCTTGGCTTGTGCTATGTAGCTGAAAGGCATCTTCAAGGGGAAATGAAGTTGAGCAGTTGAGTGAATCCAAGCAGCCACACGACACTGCCTTAGAGGCATGCAGGATTTGAATTCTCCTTTCACAGTCATTCTGTAAATATTAGTAGGTTGATGATATCTCTGAAGATTTGTAAAGTTAATATCCTCAATTTCTTAGACTGAATCCCCTTGTCTTCCTGTCCTTTGGTTGTTCTTCTATTTATTTGTAGTCTATTTTAAAAAGCTACACGGACCTCAAACCATGTCCTAGGTGTCTGAGTGGATTTGTCTATATTCAAGATAAAGAAGTACTTCTGTTCATACTGCCAGAGATGACATTGCTTTTTAGCAGCAGATCCATCACACTCTGCCTTGAGAAACCTCTGAAATGTTTCTGTTCTTACACTGCTGCCTACCCATCCTACAGTTGGAGAGTCGAGATTTTTATTATCTAAGGGTAGTACTGGAACTTTATCTTGTTAAAATGTGCTGTAGTTATATTGAGTCCATTGCTTCAATCATCTGGTTTAGCCCAGTATCTGAAATAGATATCCTTTCAGATTTAGGTTGCTTACACATTCGCAAAATATACTATCCAGCTCTTCATTTCCCATTACGCTATCTGAAATCTTCCTTTAGGCTTGCACTAATCATCTAGTCCAGGGGACTCTAAACATTTTTAAATTCACCTCATAATAATAAAGTAATTAAAAGAATTATATGTGTGCATAAATTGCATATATTATTATAGTGTTGCATTAATCAATTCTCAAGAAAGCATCTAAATGTTGTCACCTTTAATGAAATTTTCTATAACACTGGGATAAATTTCAAATAACTTTAAATATCAAGGAAAAGAAAAGAGGCTTGCTTCATGGTTTGAGTGCCTAGATTTTAAATGTCTTGGTAATTATTACTTTATGCTATCATTAATTAATATCTCAAGACAGAATGAGCTTCATTAATTAAATATAGTGAATGGAAATTTGTATATCAAATACTAAATAATATTTTCTAAATTTGGGTGAACTCCTTTTGGGATCTGATTAGATTATCATTATTTTCCCTTTGAATTTGGCTGACAAAAACTTTGAAGTTTCAGCTCTGTCATTTTGCTATTGTTGTTGTACACTTGTGTTTATGTTATCTACATTATCGTCAATTTTTAATTTCTGTATAGGAATCTTTATAAGACACTTATCTATTTTTTGAAAATATTAATTTGCTTATAGCCAGATAATGCAGTTCAATCTACTCAATTCAAAACATTATAGTACTTTGAAAGCTAATGAGAGAGTGAGGGTAAAGCTTTAAACCACTCAGCCTTAGGGAGAAACTCTGTATATTGTATGTGATAAATGACTGCCTGATATGCAAACCTAATATAGGTGTCACTTTTAGTCCCATATTAAATATTTGTAAGGTCTATTATCTTCATTATTTTTAAAACAAACATACATATAAATATAACTTCTAATATTTTCTTTGTAGACACATGGATAATTTGCACAACACCTTTTGATGACCGCTGTTCTCATACCTGATGTTGGGACAACTAATTTACCTCTCTGTACCTCACCTTTTAGTAAAACTAAAGATAGACATTCCTGTTATAGTTTGGGGTCCCAATTACATATCACTTGTCTCCTTCAACACCCAGGAGTAGAACAGGGAGATAAGTGAAAGTCAGTGTCACCTATGTTTAGGGATGTCTGTTACTCTCAAAGTCTAACGTTCCCTGGTAAAGATGGAATGGAGGATATAGCTGATAAATGGCTATATAGCTGATAAATGACTGATAAATGGCAGTCAACATGGCTGCCTCCTGTCTCATCCCTCTCCCCAGTCTAGACCTAAGCAGCTGGCTGTGGGGATGAGCAGGGGCTGCGAAACCACCTCAGATTACTTATCCTGTGTCTGCTGCTTAGAGAATCTGTCTGTCTCACAGTGACTGGCAGTGATGCTTACCGACCACTGCCCAAAGGAGAAGACACCAGAAAACTCATAAGTGTACCGTGGGTGGTAGAATTTGTCCTGGATCTGTTACTGCAAGGGTGGAGGGTACTGAACAAGTGCTCCATTCCTCTCACTTATCTAAGACACAAACAGCTCAGGAGAGCCAAGAGGACCTTCTCTCCCACTATCAAGAGGCAACAGGGCATGGGATGTGTGGGAAGTGACCTGCTGGCTACAAGGCTCCCACCAGTCACATTTCCCCTCCTTCCTCCCTTGTGGAGGAGCAAATATAAAGTAGAGAGAATAAAGTGAGAAATGTTCCATTCAAAATTCCCAAAACTGGGACAGAATGTGAAAATCCCCTTCTATGGAAACGGAAAGACAGAGGATAAGTGTTACTTCCTAAAAAACCTACCTGGCAGGACTGGCAAAATGAATGAATGAAGTATACATGGAAAGCTCCTAAACATCATACACATAGTAGGCATTCCATAAAATTAGCTTAAAAATTAATAATAGTCCTTGAACTAATTGTCTGAACTATCATGGGAAGAAGCCAGTAATTACTAGTAATGACTAATTTTTCAACAAGCACTTTAGTCACATTTTATATATTATTGCTATTATTAAGTACCTAACATGGTTTGTTGGCATAGAACAATGCATTGCCTTGAATTGAAAATAGGCGGTAATTGAATAGAAAAATTTATAGGCAGTGTAGAACCCCTTAAATTGAATTAGTTTCTTAAATATAGTACTTATAGTACCCTTGATGTAAGCTTTTTTAAAGCATTAGAGGAATCAAACAAACAAGGTCTATATTTTTGCATAGGGTGTTTTATGTTCAATGCTACAATATTTATGTTTGGCATTGTTCACTCCATGGGAAAATACAGGCTGTGTGTCTTTTATTTGCTTGATAGTTCAGACTCACTGATACCCAAGGGCTCACTACACCCACAGATTTTGTCACAATGCTTATATTCCGAAAAGGAATTTTTACCATTCAAAAGCAAGTCAAGTCTAATTTTGTAATTGTTATATACCATAAGATGTTATTATTTAGTATGTGAAGTACCTAAATCTATCATCAGTGAATGTGACATAACATAATCTATTTTACACAGTAAGATTACTTGCCCAGATCTGTTTTGTTTCTAACCGATGGCCAATTTAAAGAGTCTTCCTCTTTTTTTTCTGCTTTCTTAGCCAGTTATTAAATCCACTATCAAAGCAATCAAGAGGAAAGAAGCCAATTCTCCTATACCTGTTTAGAATAAATGGAATCTGACTTGATGCTGCCCATAGACTATTTAAGCATTCCTTTCCTTGAGAAATCCTGATAGTGCAGGTCTTGAAATAACAATAGTGAAGGTCAACTCAGCAATATTCCTACTATCAAGGGCTACACAGCACACCAGTTTCTCTCTCAAAAATAGCAGGAGATATAGGTAAATGTGAGCCATGGTGGTTTGCTGCACAGATTTCCCCATTACCCAAGTATTAAGCCCAGCATCCATTAGCTATTCTTTCTGATCCTCTCCTCCTACTACTCCCTGTCCTCCAACAGGCCCCAGTGTCTGTTGCTCTCCACCATGTGTCCATTGGGTCTCATCATTTAGCTCCCATGTATAAGTGGGAACATACAATATTTGGTTTTCTGTTTCTGCATTAGTTTGCTAAGGATAATGGCCTCCAGCTCCATACATGTTTCTACAAAGGACAGGATCTTGTTCCTTGTTATGGCTGCATAATACTCCATGAGTATATGCACCACATTTTCTTTATCCAGTCTATCACTGATGGACATTTAGGTTGATTCCATGTCTTTGCTTATGTGAACAGTGCTGCAATGCACAATGTAACAAACCTGTACCTCTACACATATACCCCAAAACTTAAAATAAAAGTTGGAAATTTTAAAATATACAAAAAATTAAAATTAAAATCTGTAGTAAGTTGGGAGTGATGTATACTTTATTATAAATAACAAGTTAAAATGTTTTTAAAAATAAAACAGTTTCTCATGGCAAAAAAAGGAGAAAGAAACAGCAGAAGACAGGCACTTTATCTTGCTTTTGTTTGTAAGGATCCAGTGACGTTTATTAGTTGGAAGTTGGGGATAGTAAAAAGGGACTATTATACAGATAAGATGCAGCAGTCAGGGATCTACAGACCAAAAGTGAGAGTCTGAGGAAGGAAGAAGGTTAGCGACTATATAAGGTTCAAAGCTTTCAAAAAGGAAGGACTTACATTATAGAGTGTACTCTTTCTCCTTCAGATGTGCTAATATTTGCTCTGCCTATGTACCATACCAGACTAAAAATGTTGATAAATATAGATGCAATCAACAACGATAATTGTACCTATCATTTGTTTAGTACCTTTTATGCATTAGGAGCTTTACAGATCCAGCTATGTGGTTTTTTTTTTTTTTTAGACAGAGTCTCACTCTGATGCCAGGCTGGAGTGCAGTGGCGCCATCTCGGCTCACTGCAACCTCTGCCTCCTAGGTTCAAGTGTTTCTCATGCCTCAGCCTCCCGAGTAGCTGGGATTATAGGCATGCGCCACCACACCCAGCTAATTTTTGTATTTTTAGTAGAGATGGGTTTTTACGGTGTTGGCCAGGATGTTCTCCATCTCCTGACCTTGTAATCTGCCTGCCTCAACCTCCCAAAGTGCTGGGATTACAAGTGTGAGCTACCGTGTCTGGCCCTAAGTGCTTTTATATATAAGGAAACTGCAGCTCAGGGAGGTTAAGTGCATTGAGCAAGATCATGTAGCTCATAGATCACGGAGCAGCGACTCAAGCCAGTTCAAAACCCAAATTTTTCCACTATACCGTAATCATGTAAGAAAAGAGCTGACCAGGTACAGTGGGTCAAGTCTGTAATCCCAGCACTTTGGGAGGCTGAGGCAGGCCCATCATTTGAGGTGAGGAGTTTGAGACCAGCCTGGCCAATATGGTGAAACCCTGTGTCTACTAAAAATACAAAACTTAGCTGGGTGTGGTGGTACATGCCTGTTATCCCAACTACTCAGGAGGCTGAGGCAGGAGAATCGCTTGAATCCAGGAGGCAGAGGTTGCAGTGAGCTGAGATTATGCCACTGCACTCCAGCCTGGTGATAGAGAGAGACTCTGTCTCAAAAGAAAAAAAAAGAGAAAGAAAAAGAAAGAAAGAAAGAAAGAAAGAAAGAAAGAAAGGAAAGAAAGGAAAGAAAGGAAAGAAAGGAAAGAAAGGAAAGAAAGGAAAGAAAGGAAAGAAAGGAAAGAAAGGAAAGAAAGGAAAGAAAGGAAAGAAAGGAAAGAAGAAGGAGGAAAGAAGGAAAGAAGGAAAAGAAAAGAGCTAAACTCATCATTTGTGTTTAATTCATACAATAAATTTAACCTATTTAAATCCTGGTCCATTGCCATTCACAAACAATATTTCTGTAGGGAGGAACTACATGAATTTCAATTCAACTATGCTTACTCAAAAGCAAGGCTTTATGATTATAAATACTTCTGTGATTCGGAAAGGCAACCATTCTTCCATTTTTCAAATCCATCAAGCTGACTGTTTGCTTCAAAATAAAACACTGCTAAATAAAATGTTGCATGGGGATGTAAGCTTTTTAACAAATAAGTTGAATTAACACTCATTGTCCCAGGTTTTCTGTAAGAATTCACTTTCTTGATCCTAAAATCACTATATATTATCCTAAACTTTAAGGAAATGGAGTACATATTAGTTCCAGTTTATATGTGAGGAATCAAAAGCTCACAGAGAACAAGTCAATCACCAAAGAACAAAGAGAATGTTAGTAGTTAAACCCTCTTGAACAACGGGTGGTGGCATCACAGATGCAGAAGTAATGAGACAGACCTGGGGTTCACTTCTGGTAGGGTCCCTAACCATAACAATGCCAGGCTCTGACCTACACACAGGGATACCAAAAAAGACTATGTTGCTTGCACTTAATTTACTAATATGTAGCAGTTCTTTTGATGATCCAGTTCAGTGGTGTGGCTTTTAAAAATCTTTCTTTTTTTAAATTTTTATTTTATTTTTAGATTCAGGTGGCACATGTGTGTGTTTGTTACATGGGTATATTGCTTAATGGTGGGTAGTGGGCTTTTAGTGTATCAGTTACTCAAATGGGAAATGTACCCAATAGATAAGTTTTCAACCCTTGCCCTCTCTCCACCCTTTCCCCTTTTGGAGTCCCCAGTGTCTATTATTCCATGATCATGTCCATGTGTACAAATTGCTTATACATGCTTATACATTTATAAATGAGAACGTGTGGTATTTGATTTTCTGTTCCTGAGTGAGTTCACATAGGATAATGACCTCCAGCTCCATCCATGTTGCTACAAATGACAGGATTTCATTCTTTTTATGACTGTGTAGTATTCCATGATGTGTATATACCACATTTTCTTCATCCAGTTAACCTTGATGGACACTTACATTGGTTCCATGACTTTTCTACTGTGAATAGTGTTGGGATTAATATATGAGTACAGGTGTCTTTTTTATATAATGATTTCTTTTCCTTTGGGTAGATACTCAGTAGTGGGATTGCTAGGTCAAATGGTGGTTCTATTTTCAGTTATTTGAGAAATCTCCATACTGTTTTCCATAGAGGTTTGTGTTAGGCCATTCTTGCGCTGCTATGAAGAAATACTTAAGAACAAGTAATTTGTAAAGAAAAGGAAGTTTATTTGGCTCACAGTTCAGCAGTCTTTACAGAAAGCAGGGTACTGGCATCTGCTCGGCTTCTGGGGAGGCCTCAGTGAACTTAAAATCATGGTGGAGGGTGAAGGGACAGCAGAAACATCACATGGCCAGAGCAGGAGCAAGAGACAGAAAGTGGAGTGGGTGGTACGACACACGTTTATATGACCAGATTTCATGTTAACTCAGAGCTCTACTCTTTGAAAACAGTATGTTTATTTACATTGTGCTTCCCCCAACTCCATTCAGGTGTAAACAGAGTGATATGTTAGCCTTCTCTGGTGCATCTGCCAACACAGTATTAACTTCTAACAGCTGAGGACGGCTGGACCTTCACCTCTACTTTATTTCCTCAAAATAACAGTTGTCAGATGCATAAATACAGCACAGACATGTCTATATAAATAAAACCCCAGAAATAAACATATGCACAGAATCATATGCTCAAATTAAAATATCTTAACATAACTCGATCGATTGACATTTTAGCCTTTTCAGGTTCCTGTGATAGTCAAATATTTATTTTCATGATGGTTGATATGGTCAACCACACACAACTACAACATAGTTGGGAGCCTGTGAGTGTATGGGTATGCCAGAAAGCAATACAATCATTTTTCTATATTGTGAACAGAGGCTGCAAGCTCCAAGTCAGTATAGAGAGGCCAGGCAGATGATATAAATGAGGGAAGTGGTGAAGGACTGGGATCTCCTGGAGAGGCTGTACCACCGCAAAATAAGTTCTCACCACTCAGCAATAACAAAGGTTTTTTGTCAATGGATATAGGCTCAGTTTTCCAGATAGTTCTATTTTAAAAAATAAGTCAGACAACTTTAAAAAAATAAAGAAAATCTCTATATTTTTAAGTGTTGGGAACAAATTCAACTTCAGAACAACCAAAACAAAATACTGACCAAATAAAATATATCTGCAGGCTTATGTACCTCCAGTTTGGTAACTTGTTTCAGACAAGTGGGCCATTTTTAGCTTCTTTTTTAAAAGTCTATATTTACATTTATTTATTGATATTCTTAGACATGAGCAAAATATTTCTCTAATTTTTAAAACAGTGCTTCAGCTAAACCAGATGGGAAATGTCTTTGAAATGAGTCATCTTAGAGCAATAACTGCTACTTGAGACGGAAGAAGTTGTGCTAGTTATGGGGCAGGGAAGCCAAAAAAAAAAAAAGAAAAAAACACTTTCTTACAGAAATTATTATTAAAGACAATCTTAGGATCACTATCTCATAAAAATGTGTACAATGATGGAAATGTTGTACATGCGCTCTGCCCAACATGATAACCAGTAGCCACACGCAGCTACTGAGAACTTGAAATGCAGCTAGTACAACTAAGGAGCATAATTTTAAATTAAATTACATTTAATTTAATTTTAAATTTAAATTGCCACATACATTTAGTGGTTGCTGTATTAGACAGTACAGCCCTAGGTATATACCCTAGAATAGAACATCTCATTCAAAATATATTACTGCTATGTGCATCCTTATAGATGTCAAATTGATGTCCAGATTGGTTTTACTGATTTATATGGCTAACAATGATTTTTTAAAATATAATTTATCTTCTTCAACACTGGGATTGTCAAGATTTAAAATTTTTGATAGTTGGGCAATAATAGCAGCTCTTGGTTAATCTTTTTTTTCCTGATTATGAAGTTTATCATCTTATATTAACCATTTGGCTTTGTACTTTGAATTGCCTGTTCATATTCTTTATATCATGTTTCTATGGGATATTTTCTTTTCTTTTGTCTCTCTCTTATCTCTCTCTCTTCCCCTCTGTCTTCCTTTTTTCCTTCCTTCCTCCCTACCTAACTTATAGAAGCAATTTATAAATTCTTAATTTTTAATCTTTTACCTGTTATGTGAATCAGAAATGTCTTCTCCCAGTCTATGCATTTTATTTTCACTTTGTTTATGGTGTCTTTTTTGATCAGAGACTTTACAATTTGAAGGTAGTACGGTGGATCTGTCATTTACTTCATGGGTTGTGCAGTTTATCCCTTATTGAAAAAAACTCTTGCTGAACCAAAGTCTATTTTATCTGATAACAATGTAGCTAGACCAACATTCCTTTGGTTTAGGATTGCTGGATTTATTAAATAAAATCATAGTATACCAGTTAAATTTAACATTTAGATAAATAGTAAACTTTTTTCCCCTTTTTTTTGTGTAAGTTTGCTGCATGCAATATTTGGGACATAATTTTATTTATTTATTTATTTATTTATTTATTTTTATTATTATTATACTTTAAGTTCTAGGGTACATGTGCATAATGTGTAGGTTTGTTACATATGTATACTTGTGCCAAGTTGGTGTGCTGCACCCATCAACTCGTCAGCACCCTCAACTAGTCATTTACATCAGGTAAAACTCAGAATGCAATCCCTCCCCACTCCCCCTTCCCCATAATAGGCTCCGGTGTGTGATGTTCCCCTTCCCAAGTCCAAGTGATCTCATTGTTCAGTTCCCACCTATGAGTGAGAACATGCAGTGTTTGGTTTTCTGTTCTTGCAATAGTTTGCTGAGAATGATGGTTTCCAGCTGCATCCATGTCCCTACAAAGGACACAAACTCATCCTTTTTTTATGGCTGCATAGTATTCCATGGTGTATATGTGCCACATTTTCTTAATCCAGTCTGTGGGACATAATTTTAATAATAATATTCATTATTTATCTAAAATTCAAATGTAACTGGTCATTCTGTATTTCATCTGTCAAAAGAAAGTATTTTAAATCAAGATGTGTCTGATATTAACAAAGAGGGCTTGTTCTCATACAGTAATGTCTTTGGCCAAAATACAGAACGAAGGAAGAGAAGCAAACACTTCCTGTTGTGCAGCTCAAGCAACTATATGCTTTTGAGGACACCTACATCACATTCTTTTGGTACTATCATTCAATTCTCCATATTAAAGAAACTTTCAAAAAGTGTTAGTTTTCAACATTTGGTTATCTTTGGATTTCTGGCAACAGTGAGGAGATGGAGTTGCCTCTCTTTCTCCTTATGTAGCCCAGAATTTACTCTACTTTTTTTTTTTTTTTTTTTTTTTGACTGAATTTCGCTCTTGCCATCCAAACTGGAGTGCAGACTGGCATGATCTCGGCTCACCACAACCTCCACCTCTCAAGTTCAAGTGATTCTCCTGCCTCAGTCTCCCGAGTAGCTGGGATTACAGGCATGTGTCACCATGCCCGGCTAATTTTGTATTTTTAGTAGAGACGGGGTTTCCCCATGTTGGTCAGGCTGGTCTCGAACTCCTGACCTCAGGTGATCTGCCAGCCTTGGCCTCCCAAAGTGCTGGGATTACAGGTGTGAGCCACTGCACCTAGCGAGTTTACTCTACTTTAATATGGATTTGTGAGGGCAGTAAATGCAGGTAGGGACATGCTGGTGATCCAATATCTATTGGTCTTCTTGTCCATCCATTTTATCTCTTCCTGGAGAGATGGAGAGGGCTGCTTTTAGCACAAACTTGGCAGTTCCCCTAGGAAAGGGTCAGTTAGCAAAGGTGATTTCTTCATTGTCTATCGGAGGCAGCTCCTCTGCTGAACTGCTGCTCCCCAAAGAGCAATAGCAGCATTTCAGCTGACTTAGGGATGATTGATGGAGACTGTGAGGCCTCACCTGTCAGTTCATTGTATCAGTAAGATTGAGCTTTCCTTTGGGGTGTCCAAGACAGTGGATGCAGCACAGATCTCCCACTCTTTTCCATGAAGAAGAAGCATCATATTCAATATTCCAGATTCCCCTGTTTGATTATCTCACGGTCCTCAGAGACCTAGGATTTCAAATTTAAGTTTGTCCTGTACGCTGAAAGTAAAAACCTAGCACAATGTACACAGGCTGATACTTTCCTAAAAAGCAAAACAAATGAACAAAAAACTATATGTTTTCAACGAAACAGTGAAATTTTAAATTTTAAAAATGGAAAAATAAATCTATGTGTAGGCTATAATACAAATATACACCAGAACCTACCTTTAATAGAGAAGCCCTTTGCCTGAGGGCTTTATCTGATCACAAGGACATTCTCATCTCATGGACAAGGAAGGATGGAAAAGCAGGGGAAGAAAATAGATGAGGAGGAAAACAGAATTAATACTCCGACATTCTCAACCCCCAGTTGGGATCATCCTGAGTAGTGCTCTCTACAGCCCTTCAGAGTTCCCTCAGCAGTGTAAAATGTACATATACACACACATACACACATACACACACACGCCTCTAACAGGATTCCTACAAAGATTAAATGCAATAAAATATATGCAAAGCTTCTAGTGCAAAGTAGGTGCCTAATAGGCATCCTTACTATTCTTCATTTCAGGAGTTTTCAGTGATACGGATGATCTATCCATTACTCTTCCAGCCACTGGTAATCTCTATTCAGACCCAATTTTTCACCCACAATAAATACTTAGAAATATATAGATCAGTGTTTCTCAAAATATGGCTGAGAAACCACTAGCATCAGAATCACTTATGGAGCTTATTGAAAGGGAAATGTCTAGGTTCTACTAAATTAGAGTCTTGGAGGACAGGCTGAAGAATATGCATTTCATGAGAAGCAATTATTTGTGTAAAGCTAGGGGAAATTGCCTGGGAGGTCTGAGACAGGACTCGTCATCTTTCACCATTGGTAGGAGTCAAACACACAGGAGAATAGATTGAGGATCTGGATTGAGACTTTGCCAACTGAAAAATTGCTGTTAAGGATTTGAAGCTAGAAACACTTGAGTCAAAATACTGGCTTTGTCACTTACCCTTGAATCTTGAGCAGGTTACTCACTCACTGTGAGCCTCAGTTTCCTCCTATGTAAGATATGGGTAACAATGGGAAGCACCTCAGAGGATTTGGAAATGATTAAAAGAGATAATAATACAGGTACTTTATAAAGCCTGGCACCTAGCACAGAGTGAATGACTGGTAAACATCCATCTTCATCACCACTATCATTTGGTTGCAGGAAAGCACTAGAAGTATATGAGTAATAAAGTATTTATTGAAAACTCCCAAAAGTTAAACTGTGGAATGGTAGGTTCCTCAGTGGGACAAGAGAGCTAGAAAATAAATCTTAGATTTAAAATTGGGGTGTCATAAAATTTATTATTTAACTGCACCATTTATATCCAGGATAAATGCTAAAACCAATGGAATGCTTGAAATAGCTGAAATCTGGGATTTGCAAGGCAAAACAGAATATGGTGTCACTTGATTCATAATCTGACCTCCACACTGCAGAGAACCTGTCTTCAAATGGAAAAATATCAACATTGCACAGTCTGTCACCTTCTGCTGGCATCTAAGTAAAGGTCATCTGTATATGCCCCCAACTATAGAAAAAATCAGAGCTATAACTATGCTTTCTATATTGGTGTTCAATAAATTACTTCGTTGTTTAGCAGGCTGTATTTTCCAGGAAAAGTTCCTTTTTAGGTTTGTCTCCCATGTAATTATTAAAATTATAAAATACTGTGTTAACAGGTTATAAGTTTCTGCAGTTGGAAGTGCAACTATGAGGCAGAGGAGAATCATAAGTAAAGATTTACAATAGTTAGATTATGTGGCTTCTCTTCTGCTGTCATCACAGCCAGCTGTGTGATCACAGGGAAATTACTAACCTTTGCTGTGTTATACAACTCCATCATCTGCAAAACAAGAAAAATGCCACCTGCCCTAAGTCCCTCAGAGACTGGTAATAAGATCAAATGAGATGTCAGAGTAAGTGCTTTGCAAAAGTATGACAAAAGAACACTTATTTTTAGTAAAGAATGGAGCCTCACTTCTTAAACAGTGAGCACCCATATCTCCTTTTAAATCACCAAGTAGAATTGAAAGAGGCAATGTGTAATTATAACAAAGCTCAAAAGACCTGGTCTCCTGGGCCTCATCTTCCTCACCCTCCCATTGTTGCGGCAGGTGATTAATCATCAGGCTTCTTGACTTCTCTCTTTGCTGGCTGGCCACCCTAGGGTCATAGCCACTTTTCAAACCCGTCTTTGGGCTTTGCAACTATGCAGGGCAAAAAGCCTTCCCTGGTGTTAGGGCATGCCAAAGCTGAACCTGGAACCACCATTAGCCTAATTGACAGCACGACATTCCCCTGGGGAGAATAGTGATAATCTAGCTATTTATCTTGTCTGTAGCTTTATCACCACTGTGCTAAGGCAGAGATGCTTAAATATAAAAATGAGGTAAGGCACATTCTTCCCAGACTATATGCTATCAAAGGCAGGTTGGGGGTCAGGAGAATAAAAGGGGAGCATCTGGGATTGTGGTCCTCTCTGTTGCTGCTTAATATCTCAAGTGGCCTTGGAGTAAGGGGCTGCTCATGAGGGCACTAAAGGACATCTCATTGTAATTGGGAGCAGGCTGGAGCTGTGTGGCCACTGCTACCCATGGAGTGGCTGCCTGCAAGTGGCTAGACTGCTGCTTTTCTGCAAGGCAGGAGAGGCCCATTAGAAACATGAAGGGGCGGTTTAATTCTGCAACAAGATGTGTACAAATGCATGCCTCCTATTGAAACCCATGCAACAGCTTCCAAAGTTAATTAAAAGCTAATTTTCTAATGAGGTGGCAACACTGGCAGCAACATGCTATCAGTATGAGAGCTACAGCCAGCAGCCGGTAAGGGAACAGGCAACCTCCCTCTTACAGGATGGAAGATACTACCTGCATCCATTAATTAGTCTCCAGCTGTATTGTTTCAATGCTAGCCACTAGTACAGACTGTTATAAAAATCACAAATTGCTTTGGCATTGCCACAGTATTGTTGATACTTATTTTACAGCAGGGCTATTTCTAGGCATAACATCTCAGTCAATGAAACCCACTCCTGGAAATATTAAATCTAGGGGTAATGCCATGGACACTCTGATAGGTCAAGTGCCATGGACATTTTAATCCTTTTGTCAATTGTTAATTGTAAGCCAGATTTGCAATTAGCTTTAATAAATAGAGGGAAAGTGCCTTAAATTAACTGCACTTATGTTGGTTTTGCCTGTTTCAATTTCAAACACATAGCCAAGCAAGATGACTCTTGGTCATTATCTTAATGATATGGGTCTCCTGGCCATAGTCAGAATGTGCCAGACACCTGTGGCCATTCCTAGGCATTCTTCACAGGGAGTGTATAATGATGTCATGCAACTAGATGCTGAGCATCACCCCGAAATAACAACACACATTACTATAGAAACTCCAGGATTTTGGATACTTAGGAGATAGCTTGTTAAATTCTGTCAGTAAATAGTTTGATGAACTATTTAGAGTCTCTAAGATAATCTAAAAAATTGAATAAAACTTTATCATATAGTCATTTAACAGTAAGCAGAAGGTAGAAAACTACTCTTCTCTTATTCTTTGTCATATATTCTCTTTCTCATAGCCCCTCTTTTAGATTCTGCCTCATCCCTTCATTCATTCATATTCTTTCAATATCATGTTTTTTCACTGTTTCTTTTTACTCTTGCTGTCTTATACTCATATTCTAGTGCTCTCTAGAGTTCTCTGAAGCTTAGAATATGGTGGTAAAGCTGCATCATTATCCATTCATTGAAACTTCAGGAAATCCCACCCCACTGTCTCACTGGACAACACTGAGTCACATGCCCACATTCAAGCCAATTACCAGAAAGGACAATGAGACCATATAGTTTGCTGAGAGTAACGAAGACTGGAACTAGAACTGGCCTGGCCTCCCCAGAAGCAATGGCTACAGGGAGGAGTATGGACACGTGGAAAAACTTTGGGTTCTGTTTGGCAGGATAAAGGGGAAGATGCCTGCTGGAGGATTGTAAGTGTCTGCTACAGAATTATAAGTAGTTTTTAGGGTATGGCAAACAAAGAGGGGAGAAGAATCTGAAGAATACTGTTAGAATTGTTCCCAGAAAATAAGATGTCTAAAGTTGGACCCTCTAGAGAGGAAGGAAGTAGAGTTCCATCTTCTGTGATCCTAAGATCTGCACGTGTTAGCAGGTGTGAGCAGAACTGAGGTCTTAGGAGGAAGAAGCATCACATAGCATTCATTCTTTAACAAAGGTTTGTTAAGTGTCTGTTAGTGCCTGGCACTACAGATAGAGCATTAAATAGGACAAAGTACTTACTCCCAGAAAACTTATTCTCTAGTGGGGGAAAGAAATGAAAAGCAAATTAAACATATAAGTAACGTCATTGTAGATTGTGAAGAAACTCAGACTAATATAGCAGAGTTCTTTGCTTAGGACAGAAGCAGTTAACGTTAGTTAGGTTTGTCAAGGAAGGCACCTCTGAGGAAGTGATGACAAAAATGTAGTAGTAATGGGAATTTTCAATGAGCCAAATATCTGCTACAAGTGACAATCAGCTAAAAGGCATGTTCCAGAAAATTCTTGACCTGTGCTGGTTTCATTTCTGAAGTGATAATTTCATAACTGTGATTAAGAATCATTACTAAAAACATACCGTCTGCTACAATTTTGTGTATGTTATTGATTCACTCAGTAAATATTCATTAAGTACCTACTATGTGTCAGGCATTATCCCGGCCAAGTGGTGAGGAACATTAACAAAACCAAGGACATTCCTGCCCCAGGGGAGCTGACATTCCCATCAAATTCACACCCATTATAAAACAAACAAACCAACAACGAGCTAGATCCTAAGCACATTTGGCAGAGGAGAACACTAGCTTAGAGATGTTAACTACCTTGAATTACATTACAGTTCAAAGTACTGAATTTTTAAGTTATGCACACCGCCTTAAATAAACCAATAATACGAAACAACTGTAGTAGAAAATACAGATGCAGGCAGTAACTAAATCTGATGAAGGTAGTCTTCAAAATATTCAGAGTGAAGGCAGATATGAATCCATGATATGAGATCCTAAAACAAAAATTTATTAAACTACTTATTTTAACAATTAAATAGCCTTAATAACATCTTGATAATCTTTTGTTTGTTTGTTTGTTTGTTTTGTTTTTTTGAGACGGAGTCTCGCTCTATTGCCCGGGCTGGAGTGCAGTGGCTGGATCTCAGCTCACTACAAGCTCCGCCTCCCAGGTTTACGCCATTCTCCTGCCTCAGCCTCCCGAGTAGCTGGGACTACAGGCACCCACCACCGCGCCCGGCTAGTTTTTTGTATTTTTTTTTAGTAGAGACGGGGTTTCACCGTGTTAGCCAGGATGGTCTCGATCTCCTGACCTCGTGATCGGCCCGTCTCGGCCTCCCAAAGTGCTGGGATTACAGGCTTGAGCCACCGCGCCTGGCCTTGATAATCTTAATGAAGATAAAAATCAGAAAATCTCCAAAAATGGGAACTGTAATCAGGATTTGATCCACAAGGGTCCATGAATGCAAGTTATTGGTTTAAAAACTCACTGGATTTATGTGAAACATGAATGTATAGGTGCATTATTTCAGGAAGAAAAGCCCAGAGCATTCATGAGATTTTCAAATGGGTTAATTCAAACTGTATCCAGAATCACCAATTCAGAAGTTATGTATACCCACCAAAGGGAGCTTTCAAGTAGATTTCAATGCAAAAGGGAATATTAAAGAACAGTACATATCAAGAAAGTAGCAGTGATTTCTAAAGAATATCATCAGTGAGTCTAAGCCCCCAAATGTGTTGAGGTAGGTGAAAATTCCTAAAGACAAATATTAAAAAGTTTTAGTTGTTTATGTTCCAAATAAGAGAAAGGTCAGGGAGGAAAGGTCCAGGTTTGCCTGTTGCTGAGGTCCAATTGTATAACACTGACAGACAGTAAGTAGAAAACAGATCTGATGAGGTCCCATGAGTTTTCTGCTTTCGTTGTCAAGGAGAATCATCTTCATATAGGAAAGGCAGGGCAAATGCTGGTAAAAGGAAGTTGAAGCCCTACGTTTATAAGAAAATTGTAAGAATTTGTCTGCCTCAATTGTCCCTTAGCTTTTATATATTACTTATTTAGAATTTTAGGAAACTTAATCAGTTTATCCTTCTACCCTTGGTATTCTTAAGAAATCATGAAGAATTCAAGTTTTGGAAGACTAGAGGTAGGTGAACTTAGTATTGACATATAAAAGCAGATCAGAGAACTTGACTCCAGGCAA
Source organism: Rhinopithecus bieti (assembly GCF_001698545.2). Taxonomy (NCBI): domain Eukaryota; kingdom Metazoa; phylum Chordata; class Mammalia; order Primates; family Cercopithecidae; genus Rhinopithecus; species Rhinopithecus bieti. The sequence goes on along the minus strand of NW_016812934.1, from coordinate 3,861,231 downwards.
GAGTCTAGAATGGACTATTTGAAATGTATTTTGTGAGTACTTAAAATGAAGTCAACTTTGTTTAACAAAAACCTATCTCAGGCTCATTTCCTTTTGAGATAGTATTTCTCAAATAAAACATTATGGAAATGCAGTAAACTATGCTATATACCACACTGTGTTTAATAAATTCTCTATTTGGGAACATTTTTTTTTTCTAGAGCATAGTACAACATGACCTTAGATGTTAAATATAAAAACTGGCAAACTAAATGGAAATAGTATGACCTACTCAAATATATCTCTTACTGAAAGAGCAATTTAGAAGTTAAATAAGTGTAGTTAAAAAAAAAACTGGCTCTAGAGTCTGACATTTTTATTTGGAAACCTGGATCCATTACTTCTAGAACATGATCTTAAAAAAATTATCTAAGCTTTAGATTCCTCAAAGTAAATTAGGCATAACAAGAGTATCTATTTTCTGTGGTTCTGTGAGGATCAAAAAAAAAAAGATACACATAAAGTGCTTACCAGTGGGCCTAGGGTGACAGAGTGCTCAATAAATGATAGCTTTTGTTGCTATTATTATTCCTTGCTAATTAAACATATTGGTTTTGGTAGTTGTAAACCTAAGCAATGCTCAAGGAAAAGGGGCCAATATAATAGCATAATAAATTTAAAAACTGTTAAAGAAATTATCATATGAGGAATATTAGTAATAAGCCCTAATCTTCTCACATGTTAATATAATGCTCCATTAAAATCATATTAATAATCTTTAATGTTAATTTTATTTCAGAGTGAGCCCTGCCAAAGTAGTCAGAGAACTGTGAAGTCATGCATAATGAATGTCTAAAACATTATAAAATCATATGAAAAAACAGTATTGATGCACACATAAATGGCTCACTGAAAATAATGAAGAAAACATGACCACTGTAATTTGCATATTTTGGTGCCCAGTTAGAGCTGTGTAAAAGTACTTCCCCATGAATCTGTGCTATACCCACCACTCACTGAGATGCCTCGTCAAGCACCGTGCACTCAACCAGACAAGGAATTAGTTTTTCAGTCCTTAATTTGGGAGTGTTCTAGGCAGTTCTGGAGGCTGCTAACTAAATGACCATTTCCTAGTGACTAGTACTGTGCTATGGTAATATGAGGCACATTCCTATTTATTTATTCTTTATTCAGTCCATTGACTGAGTTCCAGCTACAATACAATGACAATCTAGGAAAGAAAAAATTAGACATGGAGTCTGCCCATGGAAAGATAACAGGTTACAGAAATAATTCTAATGCTTACATGGGCTGTGGAAAGTGCCCTATGAAAGGCACAGTTGAAATACTCTGATAAGAAAGAGAAAATGTAATTTTAGTTGAGTCTTGAAGCTCCAATACTAGAGATCTGTGACTGAGTAGCTAGTGACAATGGAGAAGGACCTAGAAAGTAGGCACAGAACGATCCAAGAGCAGAGAGGGGAATCATAGGTGAGCATTAGCGAATAGAGGAGGTTAATTAGATTAGGACTAGGGGTTCAGGTAGATAAGACTTTGAGGAGCGAGAAGCGGACCTCAGACTGAACCCTAAGAACCACTGAAATTTAGGGCCAAAGAGAAAAAAAGGGAGGCCACAGAGGAGGCTGTAAAGAATCAGAAAGGAAAGTGAAAAGGTAGGAAAACATGGTATGACAGAAGCCACAAGAAAGACAGGTATCAAGCAGAAGACAGCTTCAAACAGTATCAAATGCCAGAGACAGGCAAAGTAAGAACTGAAGAGTGTCCATTAAATTGAGCGTTTAGGAGGTTATTAGTAACCTCAGCTAGAGCAGATGTGGTGGAGATGTAAGGATATAAGCATAAATACAATAGGTCAGCAACGAAAGGAAGGTGAAAAGGAGATATCGTGAATGGAGATGAAACTTAACAGAGATGTGATATTCAGTTAGAAGAGAAGACAGAAATGGTAGTATTCAAGGCCTGAAATAAGATGCTCACAGTAAGGAAGAAGAGGGAAGGATTCAAAAGTGAGCACAGATGTGAAATGGACAGGATATGAGGTCACCACGGATTGGCATTTGGCTGATAGGGAAGGAAGAGGAATTGTGTAGGTTTTTACAGAAAGATGTGCCATTGATAGAAGTAGAAAATGTTAGAAGATGAAGAGAACAGAGAAAGAAAGTAATGGAGTCCTCTTTGGATGATCTCAATCTGAGGTCCTTTTGAACCTTATTTTCTAGATCAATGGTATCTAAAGTAGAGATTATGCATCTTCAGGCATTCAAAGATATTCTCTGCTCATTGACGGCTCTACAGTGCAGTTTATATGCTACAATATTGCATGTGGCTAATTTTATAAAAATTAGAATCTTTATAATACTTTTAATGATATTAGAGTTATAAAAAATCTTTTTGCAATGCAGAATTACAGAGGTTATCTTTTAATACAGTACTTAAAAGAGTGGTAAAACAAGAGATATCACATAAAACTTAAGAGATGTCCCGGACTTAATTTGCTGATTTTAAAACTTTTCATACGGCTTCTCTATTTTTACTCATTCCCCAGATTTCTTTAAATTTCATGACTGAAAATATTACCTTATATGACTCCCAAATTTGCATTTCCAGCATGAACTTCTCCCCAAAACTTGAGTCTTAGATACTCAACCATCTATTCAACATCTCTACTTTAATCACCTAACAAGTATTATTTGAGCACTTACTGTATGCCAGGCACTAATTTTAGCACTTTGAACACATCAGTAACCACACAGAAATCTCTGCTCCTGTGGATCTTTCATTCCAGTGGAGGGAAACTGAATATAGATAATATGCATCATAACTAAGTAGAAAAGGTGGGATGTTCAAAAGTGATAAGCATTGAGTAGCAGAGAGGTAATACTGTGGCAAGTGGCTTAGAAGTGCTCTGACAGGACAGGGGGCATCAGGTTGAAATCTTAAATAGGGTAGTTAGGGTGGTACCTCAATAAAGAAGGTGACATTTGAGGAAAGATTAGAAAGAGGTGAAAGAGTGTGTAGTATAGAAGAGTCATTGTAAAGCCCCTGAGGTCAAAGGATATCTGGAGAAATTAAGAGAAGTCTGAATGATGGCTGTGGCAGAGTAAGTGGCGCAAATGGAAATGCTGATCTCCCCCTTGTCTGTCTTCTTTTTCTACATAGCACTTCTCACCACCTGGAATAAAATGTGTATTATATTTGCATGCACTTTTTTCATTTTTTAATTTTATATCTCTGTTTACCTACTTCTCCAGAATGTGAGCTCTGTGAGAGAAATTTATCAGTTTTAGTTTGCTGATGTATTTCCAATTGCTAAAAAGTATCTTGCATGTAGTAGAAACTCAGTAAATATTTGTTGAGTGAATGACTATATTAAAAAGAATATAGCAATACAATAGGCTTGTATCTGCCTGTATTTGTGTATCTTTTGATTTAAGAAAGCAAAAATTTGGGTGTTCTTGTAATCAGACAGAGAACAGGGAACAAATAATTTACATATTTTTAAATGAATATGAAGGTTTCATAAAGTCCGGAAGGCTAAAGAGCAAAACCACAAATATATAAATATTAACAGAGGACATATCTGGGTAATATAATTTGGGGGTTTTTTTTAGCTTTTATATTTTTTGAATAATGAACATATAATTTTATGTTAAAGAGTAACGAAACTATATGTATAATTTTATCTATCTATCTACATATACATATGATCTAAACCTGTGATCTGTTGAATTGAACTTTTAAAGTAGAGACAAGTGGGTCAGTGTATTGGAGCTTTGCTTTAGGATCTTATTATAATTTCTGGTTGAGTAGACTATAATTGTGGTGTACCTCCACAAGCCACAATTTAATGAACCTGGAGCCTCATTTCTAGGACCAAAGAGAATTGGGAACCTGGAGCTCGATAATGCTGTTTTGTTTCATTAAATGTTCTCACTGTCTGTGTGGAAATAAATGTGACTTGTCCCTGACAGATGATAAAAGGCAGCAGACATCATTAGTGTCCATCACATGATTCCTGACACCTACCAGAGAAAGGGCCTCTGTTTGCTCATGATCAGAAGTAAAATCTTTCTACCGATTGATTTGAAATTGCTTCTTAACTTCAATGTTCAGATCTAGCCATGAAACCAAGAGTGGCTTCCTGTTCCAACCTTAAAATCCTTCTTCTGAGGTTTTAAAGCATTTCAGCTCCGTATTTCAGGGTGTTTCAAGGGACAGCCATGTTCACAAAGGAAGAAGGCTCCGTGGAATGCTTTATTAGAATTTCAAAAAAGTGCCATCTCTCGAACTGCTCATTACCAGGAACAACCTGATGCCAGGCAATTTATGATTATTAAAACGTATAATTTGCATTTAAATTAAATGAATTAATAAATAGCAGAGATTAAAATAATGTGTTATATTTTCTTATTGTTTGTTGCCTTAATTTTTATACATGCTAAAATAAAGAATAAGATTTATGGGTCATTTGTTTTGTTTTTTTTTTTTTTTTT
>NW_016812934.1:3849630-3855918 GCF_001698545.2 Rhinopithecus bieti | reverse complement strand
AGAAAGAAAGAAAGAAAGAAAGAAAGAAAGAAAGAAAGAAAGAAAGAAAGAAAGAAAGAAACCTAAGACACATCATAAAAATGTAGAGCACATAGACAAGGCACAGACCCCAGAGGAAGAAAGTACAATACTAAGTAGAAAAACTCTGGGTATGGTATCTTGTAGTTCACAGCACTTGGTATAGGAAAGGTGTTTAAAAGTGAGTAGTATTAAAGCAGCCAGTACCTTTGTAAAGCATTTCTTCTTAGAAGAATTATAAAAGTAGAGAAAGAATTATGTCGTGATGATGTAGGAGAAACAAGAAAGAAGAGGAGATAACTGAGGATCTTTCAGAAATTAAACAGTAACAAGGCATTGCCAGTTCTTTGCTTCTCCCCTACCACAATGATGAAAAAAAAAAAGAAAGCCAACACCATACAGAGCTAATGGAAGGAGAAAACAGAAAATTTAAGTCAAAATACTTCAGCCACTAAATTGTTGTTTATGAAAAAAGAAGAAAACTGCCACAAAACAAAAGAATACAAAAGGGTAGTCTAACACCATTTTTTTTAGTTCAGCTTAATTTCAAATTTAATTTAAAATCTCAAACAAGCTTTTGGAAATTAGATATAGCTATGTAGACATCAATATGGATATAAATATAAACTAGAATCAGAAATCTAAAACAAAGAATGTAAGTGGAAAAAAGAGGAAGTAATGTAATAAAAGTTGATTGATCTTAGTAAAAAAATTGAAGGAAAAGACAAGTCCATTTCAGAAATAAAAAATAAATTAAAAGATACCCCAGCTTTATAACAGATTCTACCAAAAGTTTAATAAGGGACTTTGAAGAAAAGCAGAAAAACAACAAAGAGAATAAAAATGAGATAAATAAATAAAAGGATAAAAAAAAAGATGCTTGAAATGGAAGATATGCAAAAAAGTTTAACATACATATAATTGAAGTCTCTGGAGAAAAATAAAACGATCTAATATAACTGATATATAAAACTGTAATCTTAAAATCAGAACAAAAAAACTTATTTTACTTATTCTATGGCCCCACTGTATGCGTGGAAAACTCAAAAGTAAGAAAGTCTGAGATGTCTCCTAGAAAAACAATTAGAATTTAAAGAAAAAAAAAAAAAAAAAACCATTGAAGGTACACAGGCAATAAGATCAAGTTACTTACAAGGGTGAAAAATTAAACTGCAGAGAAAGTAGAATAAGATTATTCACTGTTTTATAGTAATAGATGAGAGTAAAAGTGTATAATGTAAGATTTACAGTCCACATAGTAAAAGTAACTTATTTTAAAAAAGTATATTAAGCGAAATAAAAGTATAAATACTAAAGCAACCATTAGAATAAAATTACCCACTTTCAAAAACACCAAAATGTTTTTTAAATAGCAAAGAAGCACTAAACAGAGAAACACAGTATATATAATGAAATACACATAGTAGCAGCAACATAAACTTATGTACAGAATTGATACCAACATATCAGCCACATCAAAAAGTAAGAATGGGTTTAATTCATCTGTTGCAAGAAAAAATTTTCAAATTGGCTCATAGAGCAAATCCCAACTTTATTTTCTATTTGAGGGGCAGACAATATACAGTTATTCAAAAGGGTCAAAATTACAGGGATGGGAAAGGATATAGCAGGAAAATTAAACTATAAGATAGGAAGAACTGTAATATTCATATAAGATAAAGGAGAATTTAGGCCAAAGGCATTAAGGATACTCTATAATGCTTAAAGCTGCAACTCAAAGATGTAATAGTTATGAATATCAACATAGCAAATAACAGAGTCACCATCTTCGAAAAGCATAAACTACAGAAGATGCAAGGAGAAAAAAACATCATAAAAGAAGACTTTGAAACATGACTCTCAGTACAAACAAGTCAAATGAAGAAAAAATAATAAGGACATAGAAGATCTATAAAGCATATTAATAAGTCTGATTTTTTATAACAAAACTGGACAGTATTCCAGTGTTTGTATAAATAAACATAAAATAGATTTTATAATATAAAACTTTCTATTAAAGAACTCTTGGATAAAACACATACATATATAAAACACACACACACATATATAAAACACAAATACATATGTAACTTATTAAATGACACTTGGATAAAAGAGAAAACCCAAACAGAAATTACAGAATTTCTGAGTAATGAATTGTTGAAATAAACTTAAAACAGATGAAAAGATATTTAACATCTAAAACATCTAGATCAGTAAAATAAAATAATTTTTAAAAGTAAATTACATTTTCAACTTGAGAAAATAAAATGTAGTGAAATACTAAAACCAAGAAAAGCAAACAGTAGGTTGAAAACCATAAAACATTAGATCAATAAATAAAAATCTTTATTCTTTGAAAATAATAAACAAACTCCACTAGATAAATTAATCAAGAAAAGGTGAGAAAATCCAAATATACAACATAAGATTGACAATGGGAAATAATTATTGATACAGATAAAATGTTTTAAATAAAAAGAGAATACTTTTCTAAGCTAGTAAGAGACTACTTTTCTTAGTAATAACTTGAAGACCTAAGTGAAATAGATAATTTCTTAGGAAAATGCAACTTACCAAAATTAATCTCAGTAGAAATACAAATTTAAATGCTCCAGTTCCCAAGGAAGTAAGAGAGAAAATATCAAAGAAGCACTTCACAAAATAATAACACATAGATGGCTTTTCTTAGGTAGAAATAATACATCATAAATTGATTCAGAGTGTATATAGTGAAGAAAAACTAAATTCTTTTTATAAAACAAGTGCAACGTTGGTGCTTATTTCTGAAAACATATTACGAAAATTAAGGAAAACATCATATATGAATTTGATGCAATAATAAAAATAATTAGCAGACCATACCACCTCATAAAAAAAGTAACACAGCAAGATAGGTAAGATTGATACTAGTAATGCAAGGATAGTTCAATATTATGAAATGTATCCCTATAGTGGGACTTTCACATAGAAAAATAGTGTGATTACTTCCAGATGCTGACATATATGATGAAAACATTCAACAATTATTTTAGTAAAAGTTAGAGAATATAAATGTATGGATACTTCTTTAATGTAAATATACACTGGATATATATTTTCATGTATTTATTTTACATATTCATGAATTATATGTAAATTATGTATTTATATATTATATATTACATATNATTTTTCATATTTATATATGTAAAATTTTATTAATTATATTACTCATACAATTATATATTCATTTATTTGTATATATTATTGTATATAATTTTAAAAATTATATATGATAAACTATACATGTGATTTGATAATTTAGTAATTTGTAATCCATTTTGTATTTTATATGATTGATAAATAACTAATTATATACCATTGACTAGATATATGTATATATTCCCCCAACCCCACTCCACACACACACAGGCACACCCAGAATCAGTCCTAAAGTAAAGCCAGATTTTTATTTAATAGTAAAACACAGTAATTCTTAGTAAGGTCAGGAGTAATGATGGCCACTATCTCTATAATCATTTAACATTATGTTGATGGCACTAATTACTCAATGTTCTTAGATAAGCAGTAACAATTAATGACATAAGAATTGGAAAGGAACAACTTACATTGCTTATTTACAGATGACAAATAGCACATTTGGAAACCTACAGAGAATCAGTGGTAAAACTATGTGTAACAATAAAGAATTTGGCAGTATAAGGTATAAATATATTTTTACCCATTCAATCATTTGCTCAAAATAACTTAGTAGAAGTTCAGTCCATGCCTCTTGATGGTGGTAGATATATAATAAACCAGCACATAAAATATGACTATGTCAGATGGTAATAACTGCTACAGAGAAATATAAAACAGCTTAGAGAACTGGGAAGGTCTAGAATGTTTGGGGATTTGCAATTTTAAACAGGGAATAGGTTAAGTCTCACTAAGAAGACGACACTTGCATGAAGACTTGCAGGATATGGCATGAACAAGATTGAGATGCTCACCATCAACATTTCTCTCCAATAAGGTACTGAACTTACTAAATCAAACTCTAAAGATGGAAGAAAATAAACAATGCTAGAGATGGAAAGTAAGAAATAAAATTATCATTACTTGAATGCAATGTTATGTCCTCATACAAAACTCAGAAGAATCCTCTGGCTAATTATTAGAATTAACAACTTAGTTAACAATATTATTTTTATAATATTAAAAGTCCTTTGTATTTCCATACACCAGCAACAGATAGGTAATATAGTTTAAAAATAAGTATTTACCATATATAAATATTAAAAGTAATCTATGAATAACTCTAACAAAAAGTTACAAGACTTTCATGAAGAAACTTCTAAAGCTTTGCTTAAATAATTTTTTTTAAAAAGACCTAATTTAGTAGGGAAGGATACCATGTTCACTGGGCTGAAGGTTGAATATATTAAATGTGACAATTGTCACCAAGTTGATTTAATGGAGTTTCAATAAAAAATTTTTAGCAGGGTTTGTCAGTGAACTAGAAACACTATTTCCAACATTTGACAGAAGTTTAAACAATCACAAATAACCAAGTCACTTCTGCAGAATGAGGTGGTGGACTAGCCCTATAATATTAAGACAATTGTAACAGGGCAGTTATTAAGACAATGTGGTGACGACACAGAGATAAACAATGAAATATTTGGATCATGAAACATAGCAGTCCCAAGAGCCAGAATACAGAGTCCAGATCGCAGCATCTACACCTGATGTTTGACTGAGGTGGGAATGGGGGTCAGTATGGAAAGGAGGGGGCAACTCAATAAATGGTACAGGGACAAGAAACATAGAACTAACACATGAATGTGACAGGTGGCAAGGAGTGCTTGAGGGACAATTAAAGCAGGGTAAGGGAGGATGTCCCAGGGTGGGTGAAGAAGTTAGGATTTTACGCTGAGTCGTTAGCGTAGGCCTCACTGAGCTAGTATTAGGCCAATGGAAAAAAGTTAAACTTCACAGCATGTACAAAATCAATGCCAGATGAGTTTAAAGACTTAAATGTAAGAGCAAAAGCACTGTAAAAAAAAATACAAACATATTTTCATGATCCTGGGGCAAGAAGCCTTTCTTTAAGTCTCAATAATTGTTAAAAATGACAAACATTGATGTGTTTGATTACATTAAAATCAGGAACTTTATCAATAGATATCACAAAGGCAGTGAAAATAGAAGACACAATCTCTAATAGTATATTTGTGACACACAAATATACACATGAAACTGATGAAGATTAGTATTAGAATATATAAAGATATAAGTAATTCTTACTCATTTTGAGACAAAATTTTAAATATGCAATAAATGTGAACAGAGCTTTTACAGAGAGAAAATATAAATGGATAAGATATATTGAAAGATGTTCAACTTCAACAGTAATAAAGAAAATAAAAATTTTAAAACGAAATATCTTTATACACACTTCAAAATGGCAAAAATTAAAATAGCCAAGCAATCAATACCAAAGTAAGTTGGGCACTGGATACATGGGTATTCATTTTATTATTTAACTGACACACACACACACACACACACACACATATATATACACACACACACACACACAATATATGCATCTTTTATATGTGAATCATTTCAGATTACCAAATGAAGAGAAAATGGAGATCAGACATAATTAGTGCATCCATGAAAAAGTTACACAGTAAAGTTTCAAAAACTCTCTAAGAATTAAATATCGATTTCTAAGACATTGTTTAGCTACAGTATTAGTCCATTCTCACACTGCTATAAAGACATCCCCAGACTGGGTAACTTATAAAGAAAGGAGGTACTTCCGCATGGCTGAGAGGGCCTCAGGAAACTTACAAATCATGGCTGAAGGAGAAGGGGCACATCTTAGATAGCAGCAGGGAGAATGCATGTATCAGCACAGGAAAAACTTCCATTTATAAAACCATCAGATCTCGCGAGAATTCACTGACTATCATGAGAGCAGCACGGGGAAAACCGCAATCACTTCCCACCAGGTCTCTCCTTCAACAACTGGGGATTACAATTCAAGACGAAATGTTAGATATTAAAAAATTCTACATTAAAAATTAAGGTATTAAAAAACTGCATTAGGGCCGGGCGCGGTGGCTCAAGCCTGTAATCCCAGCACTTTGGGAGGCCGAGACGGGCGGATCACGAGGTCAGGCGATCGAGACCATCCTGGCTAACACGGTGAAACCCCGTCTCTAGTCTCTACTAAAAATACAAAAAACTAGCCGGGCGAGGTGGCGGCCGCCT